>NW_025051401.1:0-13039 GCF_019279795.1 Protopterus annectens | reverse complement strand
TATGGTTGAGACCATATGATCAAAGTTTTAGGACTTCGAAATTCTGAACAGAGATCTGCATATATTATGGAATGGGAAGTTCTCCCTTTTACTCGCTGTAGTGCGATCTCAGAGTTGGTATATTTAAATAGCAGGGAGTGTGGGGGTGCAGGGGGGCTTGCCCCCCTGCGAAAACATTGAAGAACATGATTTTGTGTTCCTTTTAGATTTATTTCAGACAGAATTTCAAAATTCTAAAACTTTTGACCATATGGTATGGACCATATGAAATTTGAAGTTTTGAGAATTCAAAATTCTGAAGTGAATCTGTACTGATACATTACTTCATGTGGAAAAAGACTTTCAGTGAATTACTTCTGCTTGAATGAGTGATGACCTAATACAATAAAAATAATACCTGACCCTCTTATTTGTCGGGCAATTCTGTCAGATGTATTGTCATTTTTTTTCAGAAAACATAAGCAGTTCCTTTCCCATTCTTTGTTTTATCTGCCATTGTGTTCATATTTTGATCTTTAATTATTCACTCTTAATTGATCTTTTAAACAACATTGATGTATCTTTGATAGAGCTGTTCTGAGACACTATACTATTACAACAAAGCCCGGTTTCTCTAAGTCTAAAATACAAGAATCTGTATGTAAATCTTCTGTGTACAAAGTGAAAGCAGACATTTCTCATTTAAAAACCAATACAAGATTATTCTTTCTGGAACACATCCTAGAAGTAGCTATTTTATATCCCTCCTAGTAAGGCAGAGATAATGATCTTATTCTAAGATGTTACTGTGACAAAGTCAGTTCATATATTTTCATACCTTCTTCCTCTTACTCCAGATCAAGTCATGTAAAATATAATTTGCCTGTCTCTTCCCCCGACATGATACTTTAATTTGATTTTTATCAATTTTACTCACATTGTATGCTAATGTAAATCTGTGGCTGAAGTGAAAAGTGTACCATACAGGTGACATACAAGTGTGACTGCACAAAACACATCAAAACACTGTACTTCACAAAGAAGTTGTATTATCCATTTCCATTGTCTTTTCCTGAAGAGAAGAAAGTAAATATATGTGCTTCTAGGATCTTTTCCTATTTATTGGACTTTTTTTTTCACTTCTTTCTGAAGCTTTTCTAAGCTGTTTAGTTTAATTATTTATTTGTCCAGAGTTTAACTACACACTTCTCTAACTGTAATCTAATATTCCATCCTAAGACCTCTGATCCTGAAGGCCCAAGTGGGTGCAAAAGAAGTTTGTGGCAGACATGAAAGTACATGGTATTAGAAATCCAGTGATGCTGTATGGTACTTTGTCTGTGAGCTATGCACAAGTGTGTGTGCGTGTGTGTGTGTGTGTGTGTGTGTGTGTGTGTGTGTGTGTGTGTGTGTGTGTGTGTGTGTGTGTGTGTGTGTGTGCATGTGTGCAGGTCTGTGTGTGTGTGTGTGTGTGTGTGTGTGTGTGTGTGTGTGTGTGTGTGTGTGTGTGTGTGTGTGTGTGTGTGAGCTAGGCACAAGTCTGTGTGTGAATGTGTGAGGGATGATGTTATGAGGTTAGGAGCACTGACAATGTAACATATAGGGGAATGTGAAAGAGTCATATGTGATTATAAGCCTATGAATCTTAGAGAAATATGAGAATTAAGAATAACTAATATTTATACAGACATAAATGGTTCATCTCCCAACCCCCTGCTTACACTTATCAAGGGTATCAGAACTTGTCAGAGATTTGGGATGCATGGCTAGGCTTAAAAAGGCCCTTGTGGCTGTTAGCCTAGTAAAAACCTATAAACCTATAGCCCAAGTGGTAAAAGTAGTCAATTAAGTTTTATAAAGGGAGTTTGCCTATTATCCAGTGCCATTCCATTTATTATAACTGAGGCATTATCTAATTACTAGAAAAATGATGGAAACATTTATTTTTTACAGCTAGAATATTTATTTCATATAGATATAGCACTAATAATATATTTCAGCTCACAATGCAAAAAATATGAATTTACTTCTTGTTTAATGTATTTTCTGAAATTTTTGGTAAATAAATTTGCCTATACAGACCTTGTTGCTACCTTTCTTATAACGTATATAATATATCTGAACTGAATATACACCCACATTATACACTTCTCTCAAAATGCATTTAAGGTTGCAGTGCTGTATTTGTAAACTGCATGTATATGCTCACCAGTGGAATGTGGTGAATGTTATATTAGTGTTAGCTATAGCAACTCTATAAAGACCTATATTTCTATATTTTTATTCTATTATGGCTTAATGAGATTTCCTGTATATTCCAAGATGGCTATGAGTTACCTTTATACTTCAAACTGTTAGGCTGAGTCTACTTGTTAAGATTTTTTTTTCCTGGTGAATGACCACAATAGGTGTGCCTTTCTAATGACGTCACAATGCTTCAAGGCAAGTTATACTTTCCATTGGTCGGTTGCCCATTTGTTCGACTAGTATTGAGTGAACATGCTTTGTTCATTGATTATGTAGTCAGATAACCAGATTACTTATAAACAGCATTGGCTTCCTTATTTACAAGATTTACTTTTCCCTGGTAAGGCCGTAATGTCATCTACTACAGACAGTAGGTACTTAGTTACTGCAATATCTGCTAATCTGAATTCATGGGTATTTTAAACTCTGATTTTTCTAGAAAATCAGTATCCACTATTTCTAATTCAAAATGTGGTTCACAAAATACTTACAGTCTATCGCAAAACTATCCGTATCTAATTGCTAACTGTACCTTTTATTGGGGAAGTTTTCTGGGGCACATTCACATACATTATGTAATAAACACGGAGAACATTTTATGTACAGTGCAATTACCATCACAACTAAATGTGGAAGATTTTATAGTAGCAGTGTATTAATTCTATGTGTGTGTGAGTGTGTGTGTGTGTTTGTGGGGTCACCTTTGAAGGGGTATATACCTCACTGAGTTTATACTGGACACATTGCCATCTGACTGAGTTCAATATGGCAGAGATAAACTGCCTAATTGTTGGTTTCTTCTCTGTCATTATAGTTTCTAAGTGTATACTGGAACTTACTCCTTTCTTTTCAGTAATTTCTCACTTTCTCATGTTTGTCTTACAGTGGGGTAGATATATTTAAGCTTGGGCAGCAAAACGTGCTTTATTTTTTATTTTTCTTCCAAATAAGGTTGAAGTTGATTGTTTTCATTCTGTTGTAACCTTGTCCAGATACAATTTGACAAATCATAGTAAAATAAGTATGTGTATTTATTACTGAAAAAACTATAAATCCTTACTTACTTTTATGGCCTCCCTGGTATCACAGCTATTTAACTTATTACAATTTAAATGTACTTCACTTCACATCACTTTCAGTTATACAACCTCAACACATTATCTGAAAATACTCTAAGTACTCCACTATAAAACTGGTTTACAGTGTATAACTAGTGTTCAACCTGTTGATCTCTCTGCAATAAAGTATCTATTCATTTAATGAAAATGTCACTTCTTTCTAAAATATATTGTTTGAATATATACCGTGACAATAAGGATCTGTAGTGTGTTTTATTCTGTACTCTTTGGCCTAGACTGTGGTTAAAATGAACCCCCGGATTCAGCAAGCTCTGTACTGAGTGCAGGAATAGTGCAAGAGCTGTTGCACCCAATATGGCTGATGAGCGATCCAGGAACGAGCCCTCAGGATGTGCACTAGCGGTCCTACACTATTCCTGCTTGGACACCACTGCTATATGCTAATTACCTCATTTGCTGGTGAAAACCATGCAAATGAGGTGAATTAGCAATCCAGGAAGTAGGCAGGTGTCTGTGCAGGAATAGTGTAACCTGCAGAAATGCGGTGGTGGTGCTGCGGTAGCATTGTCGCCTCACAGTAAGACGTTGTCCTGTTCGATTCTCAGCTAGAGCGTCTTCTGTGTGGAGACATGCGTGAATGGGCGCACCTTCGTTGAAGGATGTGCGTCAAGGCCGGCAACTTGGCATATAAAAATCTATTGCCAATCATTAGCGGACTCGAGTTCCGCTGTGGCGACCCCTAACCGGGAAAAGCCAAAAGACACAACAACAACTAACTGAATACATTTCTGCAAATTACAAAATGGAGGCATGACAGCTGGAAACAAAGCATTTATTCAATGTAGTAGGCATGCCAGTGGCCAAATATATGGCCATTGGCATGAAAAATAGCTGCAATTTTATAAATAACAAGTTTTTTTTTTTTTTTGGCCGATCTAGGCCGTTTAAGTGTAGGGCAGTGATGCGCAAATGGGATTGGCCTGAAAATAAAAATAAAGGTTGGAAATAAGCTTTTAAACCCAAAATCAGCATTTTGCTATAATAGTCAATGGCATGCATAAGGCAACAATACCAGGGAATAATGGTTGCTAAGGGGGAAGGCTCAGTGTGAGTGTGGTAACTATGAATTAGCATTCTGTTTTATCCAAATGAGGGGACTGATATTGAATCACAGATTTCCTCTCAGTGTTAGCTTGCATCCAACCATGTAGGTGCAGCAACATCATTATATAAGAGGTAGATGACCTCATAAGGGGGAGTGTCATGCATGCTGTAAGCTTATTGGAGCTCTGTAGCCCTTGTTTGCAATTAGCTAAGCACAGCTAAGGAAGGGGGTGTGTCTGAGGCTGCCTATAAGTGCTTACATTGCCTAAACAGGTGTCTGTGCTGAGCACCGGTTAAAAAAAGAAAAACAGGAAATAGCACTGTTCACATCTGATCACAGGGTATGTGCACTGCACCTTGGGGCTTAAACAGAAAGGCAATGGGAAGGGAAAACAGCAGTAGAAAGGCAATCAAGGAGAACAAGCATAGCTGGCAGGTGAAATGTATCAGAATCAGCCAATTACACATGGAACAGCTTAGCACACTACTATAAATGATGCAAACACCTTCCAGTCTGTTTTTTTTCCACTAACTCTACACCACCAGTGTACACAGATGGGGAAATTGTACCTGACAAAACTAACAAAATGTTAGGGGCTGCTGTCGCTCTCATACATCAATATGTGTAAGAGGCTGAGGGTAGTGAGGATGTGAATGCTGCTAACCAACCCACAGTGAGGAGAAGGAGAAGAGTGTACAGACCCAGGGTAACCTACCAGGAGCTACATGAGCTGGAGATAGTGGAGCACTATAGGGTGGACAGGGTCATTCTACAGCAAATTGTTGAACTGTGCAGGCCATGCCTCACACACAGAACCAATAGAGGGGAGCCCATCCCAGTGGATACCAAGGTATGTGTAGGCTTTAAGAATACTAGCCACAGGCACCATCCAAGGGGCAACTGGGGATATCATGGGAATCTCACAGGCATCAGCATCCAGGGTACTCCACCAGTTCCTGGATGCCATGTCAGCACATGCCAGTGAGCACATATATTTCCTCAACACCCATCAGGCATTGACCAGCAATACGCATCTCTTTCACAAAAGAGTAGAATACCTTGTGGTAGTGTATGCTATAGACTGCATGCACATGCTCATCAAAGCACCACCCGGCAAGTGGGGTAGGGTCTACATAAACCACAAGGGCTTCCCCTCCATCAACTTCCAGGTCATATGTGATGCCCAGGGCATTATTTTGAATGTGTATGCTGGCAGCCCTGGAAGCTATCACTACTCCCACATCTAGCATATGACACAGCTGTACCAGTCATTTGCCAGTGGGCACATCTCATATGGCCACCTAGTGGGGAATGCTGGCTATGCACTGGAGCAGTGGCTGATAACACCCATCAAAAATGCACACACACCTGAACAAGAACTCCATAACAAGGCACATGCACAAACTAGAGTCACAATAGAGCGTGTGTTTGGGATGCTCAAGTCACGGTTCGGCTGCCTGTAAATATCAGTGGAGCCTTGCAGTACTCTCCAGCTACATGTACACAAATGTTCATAGTATGTGCCATGCTACTCATTATGATCCTATGGAAACAGCTGCAGCAGGAACAGCACAGGGCAAGGGCACACAGCCCCTCACCATTGCCAAGGCCGTCACAGGTACAGTGGGACTCTGAGGAGGAGCAACCTGAGCCTACCCATGTAGGCAGAAGGAGGCATGCCCAGTATGCCCAGGCCTTGGCAAACAGGCAATGCATAGCACACACACTGACACGGTAGGGACACAGGGAATGACACCTCTCTCTCACTTGCACCTACAGTAAAATGGATGCCAAACATGACACTACCTGTGCTTTACCATGTACAGAGAGTGTACTATGTGCATCCGACAGTCAGCCCTCCAGCACCGTCCTCAGTACTGCCACAGCCACAAGGTAAGTTACTCTTCCTATCAATTGCTGAATGCACTAGTATGTTCTGATAGTTGTATCTATGGTATGGATGTGAGCATGCAAGGGAATTAGGTGGCTGAATGGGATGGCAGCAGATAGTGGACACCTATATGGGCAGTATGAAATCCATAACAAATACTGGTATCAACATACTAGGCAGTACTAGTCCAGGTGACAAATCCCACTGCGGTACATGTAGTGGCCCAAATGTGTGTCCATAGGACACACACATACTTGTCACTGAGGCACACATACCAACCACCAGCCGCAGCCAGCAGGACAGGTGTAGATGACCATAAAGAAAGATTGGGCTAAGGCCTCTAATTGATGGCAACAGTTAACAGCCCCCCTCCAGACCTACACAGACAGACTATAACAGGTCTGGCAGTTGTATTTTAGTACTGAAGGGTAAGAAGTCTGAAACTGAAATGTAGGTCAATAAAACCTAAGATCTGTACTCTACTGATATGCCTCCAGTCTGCATGATAGGTCAGAATAAAAAATGAAATGGAAGCCAACAGAGTACCTGAAATACCAGTACAGTCATAGCAAATGTTTAAAGTCATCAGGTGTGTCCCCCCCACAATCCTATGTAGAAATGCAGTAACATGTAAGTGTGAGGTGTAATAACAGTGGAGCACAGATTACCCGAGCTGGCCCAATCTACAGGATAGACTGTTGCATGTGTACAAAATGCAGGGGAGTGTTAGGTTGTTGTGTGTTCAATATTGTCTGGAAGTAGTCAGCATGTGGTCAGCATGTGTCTCGGTGGCCTATGGGCAGTACTGTGGATGACACAGCCATGTTCCAACAACTGCAGTGTCAACCACAATGCTTCTCAACAATACCCATGTCAGCAGTCATCCATACTCACTGTCCAGATGTCAATATCTGTCACTGTCTGAAAGATGGACATGCAATGAATATAGGCCCAGGCATACACACAGTACACAGGTGGAAGTACCCTAGTACATAAAATGTAACTGTCAACTGCACACAGCTTTGGAATTGTACAGACAGGTTAGCAGCACATTAGTTGTCTGTGTAGTATGGAATACTGATGTAGTCTGGCTAATCACTGTCAGACCACAAAACGCACAGTTATGAAGTAATGAGAGACTGCCTATGTCCCCGCACAAGGCAGCATAAGGGGAAATGTCCCATGTATATCTGTGAGTCACCTGCAAAGAGCTTCCATATCACACATACAGGCTTATCACAGGTCAAATCCTTGCTGTTGGGAATGAGTACAGTATGACCCCCACTTTTGTATGGGAATACCCACAGAATGCAGCATGTTGAAGAGGTGTCCCATGCAGGTGTGTCCCTAGCTGTAAGCAGCACCCTGCCAGCATCCAGACAAATGGATTAATATGGACAGGAATTATTGCCATTAACAATTTGCACACTTACCCTTTCACCCCAGGTGAATCCACTGGCTCACAGCCTGGGAATGTAGGCATGACAGAATTCACTGGCCTGCTACAGATGGCCTGCATCACTACCAAATGGCCTACAGTCCTCTGTCAAAGGCCTGTACCTCACCCATAGCGCCAATGTATGATATTTCATGTGGTCTCAAATAACAACATAACCCAGTCAACAGAACACAAATGCAAGGCCATGTTGACAAATCCCAGTAGCATGCTCACCATGTCCTACTGCATGAACTGTAGACCAACCCCTAAATACTGCTTGGATGACAGGCCAACTATAGGGATGCTTATCAGATATCGCTTGCATAATGTTAGAAAAAGGATAGAGAATAACAGAGTGGGGGGGTGCAGAAGCATGGATGTCATGGAGTGTGTGAAGTCTAAACCTCTGATGTGTAGCCATACTACCCTTGCCAGCAAACCCATTAATGGGTGGCTGCAAACCTGCTTATAAACCACAATGTGAAGGGGAACTGACCAGATATATGAGCCCTGCCTCTTGGTAACTTGGGTGAATCTGTATAGCTGAGAGGTATGGCTACAGCAGGATATGGCCATTTTATCACATCGATATATGTACAAGGATGGGATCCTCAGCCACCATAGTACCAAGGTGCTGGACCATTTACACAGACCCATCAGCAAGTATCTGCAGCTACCCCTTCAGAATGTCATGAGTGTGCAAGAATATGTAGGCTGCAGACCACAATAATGGACACAGCTTCATTCATCTTGTATTTCCCAGGAAATAACTGTGAGCAAATTAGCATATCTGGCAGTACTTAATTAATTACTACTTAATTACTAGAAGGCCTGCCAACCAACATTCCTCAGACTCAATCGATCCAACAACCTCTTCCTCCTGGCCAGCTGGGACTACAGGCGCATGCTACTGCACCTGTAGTTGATGACATACTACATCACAGTGTAAAACAGTACATATGTCTGAGTATCTCTGCTAACACCAACCATGTAACACAAGCAGCACAGACAGCAAACGTTATAGTATCCCACTATCTGTCATCCATTGTGACGCCATATTGTCAACCTCAGTACAGATATTCTGCAGAAACAGGTTGGTAGCTGAAGGTGTAGAACACCAAACCCTGGACTAGAGTACAACCCTGCCTGGAATGGATTCACACACACAATACAGAAGTTCATACTGGGCATGCTCCTACACTTAGAGAAATGAAGCCCATGTCTGACAACACAGTGGACTATGCATATCTGTCACTCACAGATGTCTTTGCAAGCACACACCACATTGTACACCGTTTAAGCTTTGGACACACATTGGATAGGAACACTCACACATATCCAAGGCCAACACACTATAATATGCCAAACATACACACACACAGAGAAGTGGGGAAGAGAGAGAGACAGACAATGACAGAGAGATTTCCATTATGAGGCCTGTTCCACCCACCACACATGCAATTGGCTGATATCGTATGATGTGCTGATGTTAATCACTGTAGACATTACTTTTGGTAGCCCTCAGCCCTATAGTGTCTGTGGTGCTTGTGATAACTGTGTAACACGATAGTACAAATTAGTATTCATCTAGCATTTGTATACCCAGTCCTGTCAAATGAAAAGTTGTGTGTGACTGTGTGCGTGTATTTCCAGAGGAATGATTTATGGCCCATTCACACAAACTGCACTTTCCATTGCCCATGTTAGCACTCCTGATGTCAGTCACCTGAAATAACCCTCTGGGAAAGTCTCAGCCCTATAAGCTGCATGGCACTTGCAATATGTGTGAAATACTGTAGTGTAGAAAACTAGTTAGGTAGGAATTATAATCCCAGACATGGTAACTGTGAAACTCTGTGTGTGTGTGTGTGTGTGTGTGTGTGTGTGTGTGTGTGTGTGTGTGTGTGTGTGTGTGTGTGTGTGTGTGTGTGTGTATGTGTGTGTGTGTGTGTGTGCAGAGGTGTGGCAAGGAGTGTCTTGGAGATGAATGATTTTGAGGCCATTCACACTCACTACACCTCATATTGCCCTACTTTAGCATGCCTGCTGATGTCAGTCACTTTGAAATAACCCTTTGGCCAAGTGTCAACCCTATAAGCTTAGTAGAATTTAGATAATTGCATAATACTATCATATAGCATACTATTTAGGTAGGAGTTCTAATCCCAGACATCTGTGTGTTTGTGTGATAGAGTGTGTGTGTCTTTTGTCTTTGATGATACCTGATTTTATGGACACTCACACTTACTACTCTCTCTTTACCCCTCCTTTAGCACTGCTGTTGATGTTAGTCACCTTTAAAGATACCTATGGACAGCTCTCTAACATATAAGCTCAGTGAAGCTATGATATATGCATAACACTATAGTGTAGCATACTAGTAAGTTAGGAGTTCTAATCCCAGATATGACAACTGTAAAACTGCATGTGTTTGTGTGAGAGAGAGTGTGTGTGTTTTTGATGTTACCTTATTTTATGGACATTCATACTTACTACTCTCCCCTTACCCCTCCTTTACCGCTGCTGATGTTAGTCACCTTCAAAGATACCTTTGACAGCTCTCTAGCATATAAGCTCCATGGCACTTTCAATAACTGCATAATGCTATAGTGTAGCATACTAGTTAGGTAGGAGTTCTAATCCCAGACATGGCAACTGTGAAACTGTGTGTTTGTGTGAAAGAGTGTGTATATTTTTGATGATACCTGATGTTATGAACATTCACACTTACTACTCTCCACTTACCCCTCCTTTAGCACTGCTGCTGATGTTACTAACTTTCAAAGATACCTTGGCACAACTCTCCATCATGTAAGCTCCAAGGCACATGCCAAAAATGCAAAACAATGTAGTAGCAATAACTATGTAGGTATAGATTTGAATTTCATCCATGTCAAGTGTTTGTGTGTGTACATATGTATGTGTGTACCTCAAAGATTTTGTCCCCATTTACACCCAGTGCACATCTTAGTACCTGACTTTAGCAGTCCTGCAGTTATCCTCCGCCTTAGAAGTACCTGTTGCTAACCCTAAACCATGTAAGGTCAGTAGTGCGTGGTCCAAAAACAATCTTCAACAAGCCACTATATTGGTAGTTTCCTGCATATTGCCTCTCAGATAGTAACCACAGTGTGATAGCAGTGGACTACATGCCTGTTGGCCACAACAGTGCTACTGACATCAGAAAGTACTTTGATGTGTTACATCTCCTGACTGAGTGTGTGTGTTATCCAGCAAATAAAAAGACATAGCACCCTGTTACATCCCCTCAGTTGCCAAATAAATATGTACAGTGGCCCTATTGCCATGTTCCCCACAGTACACATCTTAGTACCTGACTTTAGCAGTCCTGCAGTTATCCTCCACCTTAGAAGTACCTGTTGCTAACCCTAAACCATGTAAGGTCAGTAGTGCGTGGTCCAAAAACAATCTTCAACAAGCCACTATATTGGTAGTTTCCTGCATATTGCCTCTCAGATAGTAACCACAGTGTGATAGCAGTGGACTACATGCCTGTTGGCCACAACAGTGCTACTGACATCAGAAAGTACTTTGATGTGTTACATCTCTTGACTGAGTGTGTGTGTTATCCAGCAAATAAGAAGACATAGCACCCTGTTACATCCCCTCAGTTGCCAAATAAATATGTACAGTGGCCCTATTGCCATGTTCCCCACTGGACACCTGCAACAACTGTAGAGTCTGAAAACATATCCCACAAATGGAATATCATGCCTTATACACATGCTCTGTATGGGCAGACGCCACTAACTCCACTGAATACCCATATCATGCTGTCAATGTAAGTTCAGTCATGACCTCAGTTACATAGCCAGGCCTCACCAAATGAGATCAGGAATGCTACATCAGAAGATAACAATCTGTCCACACAACATGCCCCAGAGACCTCAAGTACATTTCCACACATCAAAGAACATGCATGTGGGACATGTGCACAGCCCAGACATTGTCCATGTTATGGAATATAGATCACATAGATGGGAAGCAGTGCACATCACTGGCCACCCACAATAGAAACCCAGATGAGTGGATGGTGAATACAATACCCACCCGTGAGGACCACTCCAGGGACTACACCCATGAGCCACACTGGAACTATTGTCATGTAATCTGATGCAAAGGTATTACCTTGGCCGAGCCTTGTAAAGCCTTCAGGCCCATTCACCTACTACACACCTGTGAAGCAATGAACCTATGTATCTCAGTAGTGGCAAGTGTGTGTGTGTGTGTGTGTGTGTGTGTGTGTGTGTGTGTGTGTGTGTGTGTGTGTATGTCTGCATGTGTGTGTGTGGAGATGAATGATTTTGAGGCCATCCACACTCACTACACCTTCCATTGCCCTACTTGAGTACACTTGCTGATGTCAGTCACCTTGAAATAACCCTCTGGCCATATTTCAGCCCTATAAGCTCTGTGGCACTTGCAATAACTGTGTAATACTGTAATGCAGCAAACTAGTTATGTATGAGTTCTAATCCTGGAATTGACAACTGTGATAATGTGTGCATTTGTGTGAGAGAGTGTGTGTGTCTTTGTTGACAGCTGATTTTGTGGACATTCACACTTACTATACTTCTCTTGCCCCTCCTTTAGCACTGCTGCTGATGTCACTCACCTTCAAAGATACCTTTGAACAGCTCTTCAACATTATAAGTTCCGTGGCATGTGCGATAAATGCATAACGCTGTAATAGCAATACATAGCCAGATAGGGGGTTGAAACTCAATAGTGGTAAGTGTGTGTATGGGTGTTTGTGTGTGTGCCATCAGTATCCTGTGTGGGTGATTGTGCAGTAAGAAAAATCACAAACTGGTAAAAAACAAAAAAGGTGAGCGGACTTGTATCACTAACTCCTTTATTGGTAAGCGCTTTCTTATTTTTATAAGGATGTGCAGTTGGCACTTTTAACATTCAGATAGAATGTGTTTAATGATTAATGTTTACTGATTTAGGTAAATTTATGTAAAACAAACTTTTGGGTTCAGCAGACAAATGGTTATTTGTGGCTTTAATTTAAACAATTGAGTGATTTTTATTTAATTAGTTGATTGCTTGATTGGAAAAGCACAATGTATAAAAAGCATCCTTTTTTATAGGGTTGTATGTATTTTCATGGTCTGAAGAAATTGGCTTTTTTTACAACGTAAAGCGCTTACCAATAAAGGAGTTAGTAATACAAGTCCACTCACCTTTTTTGGGTGGGTGATTGTGTAATGACATGATCCATTGCAGTGTGGGTTTTGCTACATTATTATATTGAGGACCTATATGTCCCAATG
>NW_025051400.1:0-12235 GCF_019279795.1 Protopterus annectens | reverse complement strand
TGTAAAAGTTTTAGTTAGCCTAAACCCATTGGTTTAATCCTTCCTGTGTGTTGTGTGTTAGGGATTAATTTTGTGTGTTTGTTGGGGTTTGTGTGTGGGACTTCCTCCTAGGATTATGTCTAGGGAAGGCAAGGTCTCAGGCTTCAAGAAGTGTGACTCGTGCTGTCAGAAAATGTCTCTGACAGACTGTCACACTTCTTGTGCTTATTGCCTGGGGCCTTTGCACCTGCAGACTCCTGTGCTGTGTCACTCTTTTAGCCAGAGAGTCCTGCAGGAGCGGAGAATAAGCTTATCCTCCGTGGCACTTAAGCCAGAAGGTTCTCCCTCTAAAGCAGGGTCTGGGAAACCTTCTAAGCCACCGAAGGCTCAGGCTTCAGTATCCAAGCCTCCTCCGGTGGCTCCGGCTCCGTCCCGGGCCGAGAAATCGGCTCCGGCTGGAACTGATGTATCTACCTTAAAAGTAGTGGGTTCGGCACCGTCTGGTTCCGATACCTTGTCTACTGTGGCCTTGTCGGCTCGGCTGGAGCCGACACCTTATCAACATCGAACCGAGAAACCTTGGCTCCATCAGGAATTCAGGGGACCCGGCTCCGATGACTTACGTCCCGAAAGAGATCTCGGTCCCCGCGTTACAGGTATCCACTCGGCTCCGGGGTCTCCTCTTTTAGCCGGGCGGAGCCATGAACCGATCTTGAGATCTTCCAGGCTGTCTGACCACGACTTAGAGAGGGTGGTAAGCAGGCTGTTGAAGTCCTGAGCACTGGCCCAAATGCTCCATAGCCGTCTCAACAGACTTGACTATAGCCTCACCCCTTGAACTTCCTCCTCCGACTCCACACCAGAGTTGAGCGGAGCTTCTCGGGACAGCGACTGTTTGGTGCAGGCCGATACATCCTTCGGCTCCGTGCCCTCGGCTCCGATCTCCTCCTTGAGGCCTTCCTTGGAGGGATCCGGTCGTCGGGTTTCCTTGTCGGCTCCGAGGGCTAGTGGCATCGGACCCTTGTCCGGCCTCACTCTCCCTCTCGGGGCTTCGGCACAATGGCTCGGGCGCCCGACATCCCTCGAGCCTTCCCTCTCAGTGGAGCAGGAATTCCTGTTTCCTCGGGCCGGGGATATTCCGGCCTCCCGGAGGGGAGCCTTTGAGGTGATGAGGAGTGTCCTGGCCTCTGAGCCTGGTCAGCGGTCCATCCCTCTAGCTCCTCCTCTTCAGTGCCTGTAGGCACGCCTCTTGCTCTCAGGCCCAGGATCCATCGCCCCAGGTTTCCCCATTGGGAATTTCCTCCTCTTCCGAAGTTTCTCCTGATCCAGCAGGTGAACCCTCGGAAGAGGATGTGTAAGAGGAAACACACAGACTCCCCGAGTCTACTACATCGGATACCGACTTAGATGAGTCGGAGGGTTCCCCGATCCCTCTGAGGATGTCTCCTTTTCAGACATCCTTGAGCTCCTCAAACAGAGGGGTGGCCATCCATTGATCCCTCCGAGGGATGATTGGGTATACCTGGGCGTTTGGATCCCGACCCTCCACCTCCTGGGTGTCTCCGCCTTCGACCCACTGCAGGTAGTGGCTCGGAAGGCGTGGGCGCTCCAGATTCTGTGGAACCTGTCCCCAGGAGACCATCCAAATTTATCCACGGCCCCTACGGACAAACAGTTCCTTTCAAGTGTCTCTGTGGATGCTATGGTGGTGGCGTGACCAGTAAGAAGAACTGGCGGATCCTTCAGTACCTGTCCATCCTCTAACAAGGATTCTAGGACCATGGACAGGTATGGAAGCGGATGTTTTCTTCAGCGACCTTTGCTATCGTTAAGCTGAACTACCTTTATCACTTCACCAGGCTTCAGCGAGATATTCTCAAGGAACTGGGTGAAGTAGTCCAGAGATCCTTCTGCTGCTGGGGCTCAAGAAAAGATTGCCCTCACAGCTTGCAATCCTGAATTCCCTATCTAACTCCTCCATGCGGCTCATATCCTAGGCGGCCGATGGAGCGAACGAACGCAGGCACAGGAGTTAACTCTTAGGCGCCAAGCCTGGATGCGGCTTTGTAATTTTCGGACCTTTAAGGCGTCCTTCACTAATACCCCCTTTGATGGATTCGGCTTTGTTCGGACCTCAGGTGAAGAGATACCTTGACCAGGTGTGAGCAGGACGGTGAAAACTCTTTCTGCCGTTGGGTCAATTTTCCACTCCTTCTAGACCATATCCCAAGGGTCAGAAGGGGGAAGATGTAGTTCCGTAAAGCCCAGGAGCTACACGGACGCTGCGTGGTCAGTTTACCCCAGAGGCAGAGGGGTAACAATAATAGCCGCCCTAGAGGCAGGGGGTCCTCAGAACCAGGGCAACAGGAAGTCTCTTCCTGAAGCCCTTTCAGCATCCCTGAGGTGTTGCCCGACTGTTCCACCCTTGGAGGCAGTCGGGAAGGATTTCACTGTACTCAGTAGCCTGGCAATCCCTATCACAAAGATGTGGGTACAGTCGATCATATCCGAGGGTTACAAAATCCTTGAAAGGTTTCCCGTACCTCTACAATCCCTTCCAGACATCTCACCCGGTCAAAGGGATTTGGTGAACAGGAGGTTTCAAAGCTCCTAGAAAAAAGAGCCGTCAGACTGTGCCGGCAGACCAGGTAGGATCTGGCGTCTACTCGAGATTCTTTTTGGTCCCCAAAAGGGGGGGAGATTGGAGCCCAATATTAGACCTGAGCAATCTAAACAGATTTGTCAAAGGCAAAGATTCGGATGGTCACGCTTCAGTCCATTCTGCCCTTTCTGGGCAAGGACAACTGGATGTGCTCTATAGACCTTCAGGATGCGTACTATCACATAAAGATTCACAGGCGCTCCAGAAGGTTTCTCCGCTTTCGGCTAGGGACCAGTCATTACCAATTCAGAGCACTGCCCTTTGGCCTCACTTCCAGCCCCAGAGTGTTTACCAAATGCATGGCAGTGGTCACAGCTCATCTGAGGCGTCAAAGGATTCCAGGTGTTTCCCTACTTGGGCGACTGGCTCCTCTCCGCCACCACCAAGTGTCAGCTTCTTCAGTCCAGAGACTACACTCTACAGCTTTGCAGGAGTTTGGGAATTTCAGTAAATTTGAAAAATCTTCTCTGCTGCCTTGCCAATCTATCACCTTTATAGGCGCCAGAATTAAACACCCGTCAAAATGTTAGCCAAACTAACAGATCAAAATTCTGGACATCCAAAAATTTGTTCGGATTCTATTGCAGAGCAACAAGATCAAAGCCAGATTTATACTGAAGGTTCTAGGTCTTATGGCTGCGGCCATTGTTCTTCTACCACTGGCTCGCTTCCACATCGTCTTCTGCAGTGGATGCTTTTCACGCAGATGGTCGTACCACTGATCTCCCGATGAGGCCTGAAATCTTAGTCACACAGTCGTGCAGAGCTCATCTGAATTGGTGGATATCTTCCCCTCTTCTTCATCAGGGCCGACCCTTTATTCCCCCTCCTCCAGTTGCCACAGTCACTAAGGATGCCTCTCTGATCGGGTGGGGGGGGCATTATCAGGGCAGGATGGTCCATGGGACGTGGCAACCCATAGAATACCATCTGCACATAAATGTCCTGGAGATGAGAGCAGTGCTTTTAACGTTGCAAGCCCTCAACGACTTTCTTCCCATGGGGACTATTGCAGTACAAACGGACAACATGTCCGTGGTCTGGTACATCAACAAGCAGGGCGGACCAGGTCCTATCCGTTGTGTCGAAGCTCTCAGACTTTGGCAATGGGCGATCTCCTCTCATCGGTTTCTGATAGCAGCGCACATCCCGGCAGGTCCAACCTATTGGCGGACAGGCTGAGCAGATCCATTCTGATGCCTCACGGTGGTCTCTCAATCAATCTGTAGTGGATCAGATTTTTCTGAAGTGGGGCACTCCTTGTTGCGATCTTTTGCTACTCCTCAAAACAACAAGTGCCCGATTTTTCACTCTTTCCCCTTCCAGGCCAACCCCTGAGAGACTCTCTAACCCAGGATTGGCCCTGGGGACTTCTGTACGCTTTTCCTCCCTTTCCATTGATTCCACAAGTCATTCAGAAAGCCACCGTTTTGAGGGCCAAGTTGATCATCATTGCCCCATATTGGCCTCAACAAATTTGGTTTCCGTCTCTGCATCGTCACATTCTGGTGCAGCCGTGGCATCTGGACCCAGTTCCGGATCTCTTGATCCACCAGTCGGGTCAGCAGCACCGGGCCATTCATTCTCTCAACCTCACTGCTTGGTTGCTCCACTTCCTTCCCTAGCCAGGCTACCGATGATTTCTGATTCAGTCAGAGACATCTTAGTGTCTTCTTTAAAGTCGTCCACTAGGACTGTTTATGCTAGCAAGTGGCGACGTTTTTCTATTTGGGCAAATTGCAGAAATATTGATCCCTTTACTGCTCCTGTACATTCTGTTTTAGATTTCCTGGCGGAGGTTTTTCATTCAGGATCCTCGTCATCTACAGTCAAAGTACAACTGGCTGCTATTTCCAAGTATCATGTTGGCTTGCATGACAATAACATTATGTCTCATAGATTATGCAAGGCTTTTCTGACAGGAGTTTTTCTCCTAAAGCCAACTATAAAGCATCCTCCTCCGCAATGGGATCTAAACTTAATGTTGGCATCCTTGATACTACCTCCTTTCGAACCGTCTGCTTCATGTTCTTTGAAGTTATTGACCTGGAAAACTATATTCTTACTGGCTGTCACTTCTGCAAGAAGGGTTTCCGAGATTCAAGCTCTCTGCATTCGTTCCCCTTATTTGGTTTTTCATAAGGACAGGGTATCATTAAGAACGAACCCTTCCTTTCTCCCCAATCTATAGATCTACCAGTTTTTTTCCCAAACTATTCCGACAGAGCTGAACAGAAACTGCATTTTTTGGATGTCCATCGTCAGCTCAGGTACTATTTGCATAGAACTAAACAATTCAGGAAATCGGACCAATTATTTGTCTCCTATGCAGAAAACAGGATAGGTCTTCCAGTTTCTAAAGTGACCTTATCCAGATGGTTGACTTCCACCATTTCCATTGTGTACTCTCTCAGAGGCAAGCAGCTATCTTCTAAACCAAAAGCACACTCAACCAGGAGTCTATCCACTTCTGCAGCCTTTCAGGATAGACTACCCATTGATACCATTTGTGCAGCAGCTACTTGGGCCACGCCTCATACCTTTGTCTCTCATTACAAGTTGGACTTGGCCTCCAGAGATAGGGCCAGTTTTGGTTCCACAGTTCTCAGAGTCTGTTCCATTGAGCCACCGGGATACAGGTGCTAGGGCAGCGGTCCCATCCAGCAAGAATGGCGAGATTGACAACAACATTTAGAAGTTATGTACCTACCATAACGTTCCATGTTAGTTGTCTTCTCGCCTTCTTTCGTTAAATCCCTCCCTCCTTCCCCTGGCCTGGACAGATCTTGAAGAGTTCCTATCAGGTTGTTTTCCTCCTGAGCCTTCATATGAGGACTTCTATTATGAACTTGTGTTCCTAATTATGTTAGGTTAGTCTTTAGCAGGGTAGGTTAGCTACCAAACGAGATCTGAGGTAGTTCCGCCTTGCATCATGGGATATAGGGTTGCCTCGAGCTGGTAAAAGGAGTTCTCAAGCTAAAGCAAGTGCCGAGTCTGAGCCGAGGATCGGCTCCGAACCCACCCAGCAAGAAAGAAGGCGAGAGAAGACAACTAACATGGAACGTTATGGTAGGTACATAACTTCTAATTTTCTGCTTGTGCTGTGTATAGGAGCCTCAACTGTGTTGCTCTGAAATATCCCTTCAAATCAGGTAATCCCAATCTATTGTGTTCCATTGGAAGAGCAAGCTTATCCAGCTTGACCCTTGCCATCTTCCCCTTCCAGATAAAATCATTCAACTCTTTATTAATTGCTATCCACAACTTCTCCTCTGGGTGATAAAATATGCCTGACCTGTGTATAAAATAAAGGGATGAAAAACTTTTTAACTGCTTCTTTCTTACTATTAATATGCATATAATAGAACTTGCATTTTCTCAGGTTTTGTGTTTTCTTTTTAGTCTCTTCCCACAAATCCTTAGATGCCACACCAAAATCATTTTTAATCCATACTCCTAAGTAATTCATTTTATCATGTCCCCATAAATATGGATATTACTTAACCAATTTGTGTGTGGGTGCATAATTTACCACTATTGCCTGTCTTTTAGCTTCATTATTTTTGTATCCCAGAAAGATATGAAACAGTCTCAGTATGTTCCACAATATTGTAATGTCCTCTTCTGGTTTTGTCAGGTATAAAATAATATCGTATACAAATAGAACCAGCTTTTCTTGACTACCATACCCTTGAATTTCTAAGTCCCTTATTTTATTTGTCTGTGGTTCTAAATATAATGCAAATAAGAAATGGGAGAGAGGACACCCCTGCCTGGTTCCTCTGCTCAAGCAAAAATTATCAGAGAGGACCTCACCCAAATTAATTTTCACCTCCGATCCCTCATATATCCTCCTAATCAACCTTATAATTTCATCAGGGAAAGCAAGTGCTTCCATTGCTCTGCTCATAAAGTTCTAGCTTACTCTCAAATGTTTTTTCTGCATCAAGACCCACCAACAGCAGTGGTATTTTTCTTACATTCTGCTTCCCTCTGGATCATCATTGTTCTGTTAATGTCAAATGTTTGCCTTCCTTCCACAAAACCACATTGATCCATGTATATCAATTTTGGCATCACCTTTGCCATTTACTTAGCCATTATAGACACAAACACTTTATAATCATGGTTTAGTATTCAAATGGGCCTGTCTGAAGCTGGATCAGATGGATCTTTACCCTCTTTAGGCATAGTTACCACCGCTTTCTTCCAGGAAGGTGGTACTTCTCCTCCTCTTCAAATACTATTAAATGAAACCTTCCAGATCTTTATCAGTTTCTTCCCTCCTAGCTTTCAAACTTCCACAGGAATACCATATATTCCTGTAGATTGATTATACATCACCATTTTTATCTCATCTTCTCCTACCCTGTTAGTAATTGAGCCTCCTCTACCTCTAACCTTGGCATATTTAATTCTTCCATACACATTTCCATTTGTACCTTTTCTTGATCTCCATATTTCTCTACTTTATACAGGCTTTCATAACATTTACAAAATATTTCTAGCACCTCAGGATGTCTTGCTATTTTCCTTGTTAATAGACTCCCTAAGCTGGGCGAAAACCCCTTCTACATTCTGTTGCCTGAGTCATTGCACTAAAGGTTTTTGTGCTCTGGCATTATTATGAAGAAACAGTTGCTTAACAGCAATCTTTCTGTACTCATGTATATTATCAAGGTAATCCTTTATTTTCTGCTTATCATTCTGCAATTGCTCCTGTTTTTGTTCTGTGAGATTTCCCCTCTATTCTGTAATACTATAACATTTGTCAGTCCCTCTAATTAGTTCTTGTTGCTTCTTAACCATATATCTCTCTCATTTATTTCCACCTTATTTTTAAACACCACTTTAGTTTTATCCCACTCCCTAGCTATATTTTCAGAAGAAATTTCAGTCTTATCTAATAACTCCCGAGTAATTTCCACTACCTATTCCTTAAATTCCTCTCTTTTCAACTGATGGGTGGGAAAGTGGTAGTGTCTCATTTTTATTTCATTACCCTGTATTTTTATTTTAGTTATTATTGGCTTATGATCTGAAATAGTTATTGGGTGCGTAAAAGACTTTCAGTTACATGCACATGTTCCTGTGAAATGCGAGTTCTATCTAGCCTAATCCAGTTTTTGTTTCTTGACGAGTAGCATGTAAATTCACTCTGAACTCCTACTACTGCATTCACATCTTCCTTGCTAAATATTTTCATAAATTTCTTCAAAAATCTACCTTCCATTGTTATATTTTCCTTTCTGGGACCCCCAGACACATATTTCCTGCTGCAAAGCAAGTTCCACTCACCACCTATAAGTAATATTCCCTGCCGAAAACTGATTTTCTCTCTCAGAATTTTCTTAAGCTCTACTATAGCAGTTTTAGGTAGAATATAAATACATGCCAGTGTAATCCTCTCTTGCCAGTAACTCCTTAGTACTACAAATCTACCAGTGTTATGTTTTTTATCGTTGTCTATCACTATTGGAGCTCCTCTTGAAATTACTATAAGTACTCCTCTTTTCCTTTGTCCCAGGTATTCCACTGAATAACCATCTTGACAACCTTTCTTTATGAAATTCACATGTTCAGTTCTTTCCAAATGTCTCGTGTAGCATAGCTATTTGCACTCTACATTTTAATGTAGTTCATTACTCTTTTTCTTTTTGTATATATCTGTGAGACCATTTACATTTAAAGATAGTACTGAAAGGGTCATTATGTTGAAAAGTTATTCTCACTTTTTATTTGTAACAGCTTTAAGTATCTAGTTCCTGCTTTTCTTTTACATGTACACACTAATGTTTGACAGGTTGACCTTTTATACAGTTGCTTCTTGTCATATCCATTTGGGCCTATGTCACATCTTACAAAACTTTTTGTTTTACTGAATCCCCTCAAACAAAAAAAAATACACCCCCAAAACCTAACTTTAATATTAACACACAAAACTATGTACGTCTTCAAATATTGAAGTTTTTACTTCCTAACAGAAACAGTTGTGCCACACTTACAGATTTTACTTAACCTATAAGCAAGGTTATCCATGCTAAGATGCATGGTACAGCCTGTGCTTCTACTAAGTGCTCTCTGGTTTTGTCTTATTTTTATTCCTCTCCCAGAATGAGAAAATAATGCTTTCAGAAAACATTATCTCCTAGCCATTGAAAGAAAGCCATTAAAAGAAAAAATATTTTGTTTTTATTGCTCTTTATCAGATTATATCCATGGAGAAAGGAGACCCAGGTACAGAGTTGTTACTACAAGTATTTATTTCTTTATTTTTTTGCTAGATGAAAGCTTTATGTTCAGTGTTCTTTTTTATTTGCTTTATCTTAAAACTTGTTATTAGATAAAGCCAAAAGAATTAATCCAGTCATTCCCCTATGCAAGAATGAGAAATTGCACATTTTTTTCTTGTATCATTCTCTTTTGAGTATTATTTTCTTCTTTTTTTTACATTGCAATGTCTGCATTTGTTAAAACTGAACAAGAAGAGAAAAGAAGGAAAAAATAGGGCTACCTGTTTACTTTAGTATGCCAATTATACATGAAAATAACAGAAAAACTGAGAAAACAATTACTGTATAGCATGCTATGTACTACACAATTACTGTTAAGAACAAAGGTTTGTTTTACTTAGTTAACTATTTCCTTTTTCTTCCCCTCTTCTAAGTGTTCTCCCAAACATTAATGGCATTACATGGGGCATATAAGGAAGATGTGAATGCTTGTAGTCCCCTACAAGTTTAACAAATTCAAAAATAATTGAATATTTCCAGATTTTCTTGTTATGTTTCACAAATATAATTAATGCTTTATAATCCCACATTTATTTGTCAATTTCTGAGTTGCTGGTTTTATTCCTGTTTATCTCCACCCCCCAAATCCAGTCTCTGTTTCCTTTCCAATGTACTATTTGTTCTTCTAGTCAACACTTGTGCTCTTTTCTGTCTCTCAATCAAGCATTTTCCATTGAAACACTGGAAAAGATTTCATTGGTGCAGTCTGTGGTCTTTATCACGAGAGAAACAAGAAGCAGAATCTCCTTCTGTTTCGCAGTTCACTTTTTGTTTGCCAAATTTTTGTATTTCTTTCTTAGCATATTCTTTATCAGAAAAAGAATTTGCCCCTCCAGGAAAGAATATTCTGAAGTTAGCTGGCGACAGCAGTTTGAATCTAATGCATGCTTCTCGAAATTCCCTGATTAGTGGAATAGAGTTACTCCTTTTCTGCCTGGTGTACAGTGAGCAATCATTTTCCAAAAACACTCTACTGTGTCCCACCTTTAGTACTTTGCCTTCTGCCACAGTTTTGTTAGAATCAACTCCTTCTGCTGGTAGGATTGCATCTTTACTATTAAAGGTTTAGGTTGCTTTCTCATGACCAAGTTTGGAGCATATACATAATGTGCCATTTTAATTAACAACTCCTGCTGTGGAATACCAGTCCAGTTGTTCGTTTGTGCTCTCATAAAAATAATACAGTCCGTTTCTTCCAGCTTTTCTCGTACAGCAGAAAAATCTCAGGTTTTCCCAGTGTGTTGTGTCCTCTAATTCTGTTGTTTTTTGAAACATCTCTACTTGAGCAGTCTCATATTCAGCCAGCCTTTTCATCATTTTGTCCTCCAGTTTTTGCAGTGTCATCACCTCATCTGAATATATGTTTAAAGCTTCTTCCATTTTATCCAGCCTTTTGTTGTTTGAATTGATATAATCCATTAGTGTTTCATTTATTTTAATCAGTTACTGGAAGTCATGTCTTGTACCAAAGCTGGAGCTTGCACTGCTTTTTGCTGAACAGCTGCATAATTCTTCCCAGTCTATGTTTTTTCCTCACCTTTTATGGTTGATTTTCTTTTTTTGCTGGCATCCAGGCAAGGCATTTACTAGCCAATTACTGAAATTTACTCAAAAAGATAAAATTTACTGTCTCTCTCTTCTGACTTTCTATTTTCTCACTGGAAGGGCTGAAATTAAGCTTTTATCAGTGTGCAGCCGTCTTGCAAGTTGAGGTGTTGGTGAATTTAGCATGAGAAAGGCATAGGTCATGCATGTATTTTGAAGGTTGTTAATGTACAATTCCAAGGTGTCAGATTTTTTTTAGATTGGTCTTGAAATTGGAAAGGTTGCTAATGTGTTTAACAGATGAGGGAACAGAGTTCCAGGAGTGGGCTAATGAGCTGGAATAGAGATAGAGAGAGGTTCCTGCTGACAGGTGTGGTTTGTAGGTAGTGAGGAGCATTTTCTTTCCAGATCAAAGTGGACTAGCAGGGGTGTATGTGTGCAGTGCATCTAGTAGAGCTTTGCTTTGTTTTAGTTTGTATATTAATTTGTGGACTAGGAGTAGTTCAGTGTGAGTGAGTTGCTTGGATAATTCAAGTCAGTCAAGCTGTTTTAGGGCTAAGTAATGATGGTTTCTGTTTAATTAGTTATTGGTAAATTTTGCTTTTTATTGTAGCTCTGGTTTAGTTTAGTTTGGATGGAAGCTTTAAGGTTAAGCAGTACTGGGAATTTGGATAGTAAAGTGGGTATCAGGAGTGTAGAGGCCAGGAGTTTCCTGGATGAATCAGTTAAGTTGTTTTTTGCTCTGTAGAGTGCATCTAATTTTTAATGTGTTTTTCATAGTCTGTTGTGCATGTAAGTCAAATTTCAGGTTATCAGTTGCTATGTCTAGTGTCTTTGTATGGGGATGACATCAGATGCTGTTGTTGAGAACTTTTGTTGGAGGTTATATAAGGGCTTTTGGGAGGAAAAGCAGCAACAGTTTTTTAATTGAGTAGAAGCTGGGAGTTATTGAGCCAGTTTTCAGCTGCTGAAAATATCTGTTGGGTGAGATGTTGTAGAGTAATTATGCTACAAACAGAACATACTAATGTGGAGTCAGCATATTGTATGAGGGATGCTTGCCATTTGGCAGAGATAGTTTGTTAGCAAATATGTTGAAAAGCATTGGACCCAGTATAGGGTAGTGATACCAGCTATGTTATACGGGTTGGAGACGGTGGCTTTGACAATAAGGCAGGAGTCTGTGTTTGACGTGGCAGAGTTGAAGATGTTAACATTTGCACTGAGTGTGTCGAGGATGGACAGGATTTGGAATAAGTATATTAGAGGGTCAGCCCAGGTTGGAAGGTTTGGAGACAAATCCAGAGAGGCAAGATTATGTTGGTTTGGACATGTGCTGAGGAGGGATGCAGAGTATACTGGGAAAAAGATGCTAAGGATGAGGCTGCCAGGTAACAGGAAAAGAGGAAGGCCTAAGATAAGGTTTATGGATGTGGTGAGATAGGACATGCAGGCGGTTGGTGTGACAGAGCAAGATGCAGAGGACAGGAAGTAATGGAAACAGTTGATCTGCTGTGGCGACTCCTAACAGGAGCAGCTGAAAGAAGAAGAAGATGGAACCTTGGGGAACACCTGTTTTGACTGGTAGAAAGGTTAAGTAAGAGTTAATCCATTTAACAGACTGGGGTCTGTTGGAAAGGTAGCTGAAGAACCAGTTGGTGGAAGTGTTTGGCAGGCCAAGTGGAGAGAGCTGATTTAGAAGAAGGGGGTAAAGAGGTTGTTATTTTGAAATTAGTCATTGATTATGAATGCATTT
>NW_025051399.1:0-11057 GCF_019279795.1 Protopterus annectens | reverse complement strand
GCTTTTTGGTTTTTCACATTATTTAATCATTCTGCTCATCTTCCATGTGGTTGGCTGCTGAGATTCACCTGCATAAATCAACTGACCAAAGCTGATTTAAGTATACCTTTCTCTGCAGTTATTTAAGATTAGAAATTTGTGTATAATTGTTATATATAATATAATACAGGGAGATAATACTCTCTGCCTCTTGCTGCAGTTAGTTGCCTGAAGTGTGAAAAAGTGTAGCCATCTGGATACATTGAAAGTTGTTAGACTACTTTTGAAATTCTCTGTTAACTTAGCCTGGGGGTTTCTGTTTGCATTATAATCTGTGCTGGTCAAATTTTTTAATCATTCTGCTCATCTTCCGAGAAGTTGGCTGCTGAGGTTCACCTGCCAACTAACAAAAGCTAATGTAAGTATAGTTTTCTCTGCAATTATTTAAGATTAGAAATGTATAGATAATTGTTTTATATAATACAGGGACATAATTCTCCCTGTCTCTAGCTGAAGTTGGTTACCTGAAGTGAGAAAAATTGTAGTCATGTGGATATGTTGAAAGTTGTTAGATTGCCTTTGAAATTCTGTGTTACCTTATCCTGGAGGTTTCTGCTTGCATTATAATCTGTGCTGGTCACATTTTTTAATCATTCTGCTCATCTTCCGAGTGGGTGGCTTCTGAGATTTACCGGCATAAATCAACTGACAAAAGCTGATTTAAGTATACTTTTCTCTGCACTTATTTAAGATTAGAAATTTGTAGATAATTGTTATATAAAATATAATACAGGGAGATAATACTGCCTTTCTCTAGCTGCAGTTAGATGCCTGAAGTGTGAAAAAGTGTAGCCGTCTGGATACATTGAACGTTGTTAGACTGCTTTTCTAATTCTGTGTTAACTTAAACTAGGGGTTTCTGTTTGCATTATCATCTGTGCTGGTGACATTTTTAATCATTCTGCTCATCTTCCGAGTGGTTGGCTGCTGAGATTTACCTGCATAAATCAACTGACATAAGCTGATTTAAGTATACTTTTCTCTGAACTTATTTAATATTAGAAATTTGTAAATTATTGTTTTATATAATAAATTACATGGAGATAATTCTCCCAGTCTCTAGCTGCAGTTAGTTGCCTGAAGTGTGAAAAGGTCTAACCATTTGTATACATTCAAAGTTGTAAGACTGCTTTTGAAATTCAGTGTTATATTAGCCTGGGGGTTTCTCCTTGCATTATAATCTATGCTGGTGACATTTTTTAATCATTCTGCTCATCTTTCGAGTGGTTGGCTGCTGAGGTTCAACCTGTCAACTAACAAAAGCTAATTTAAGTATAGTTTTCTCTGCACTTATTTAAGATTAGAAATGTATAGATAACTGTTTTATATAATACAGGGACATAATACTCCCTGTCTCTAGCTGAAGTTGGTTACCTGAAGTGAGAAAAATTGTGGTCATCTGGATATGCTGAAAGTTGTTATACTGCTTTTGAAATTATGTGTTACCTTAGCCTGGGGGTTTCTGCTTGCATTATAATCTGTGCTGGTCACATTTTTTAATCATTCTGCTCATCTTCCGAGTGGTTGGCTGCTGAGATTTACCTGCATAAATCAACTGACAAAAGTTTATTTAAGTAAACTTTTCTCTGCACTTATTTAAGTTTAGAAATTTGTAGATATTTGTTGTATATAATATAATACAGGGAGATAATACTCCCTCTCTCTAGCTACAGATAGGTACCTGAAGTGTGAAAATGTGTAGCCATCGGGATACATTAAAAGTTGTTAGACTGCCTTTGAAAATCTGTGTTAACTTAGCCTGGGGGGTTATGCTTGCATTAAAATTTGTGCAAGTCACATTTTTTTATCATTCTGCTCATCTTCAGAATGGTTGGCTGCTGAGATTCACCTGCATAAATCAACTGACAATAGCTGATTTAAGTATAATTTTCTCTGCACTTGTTTAAGTTTAGAAATTTGTAGATAATTGTTATATATAATATAATACAAGGAGATCATATCCACGGTCTGTAGCTGCAGTTAGTTCCCTGAAGTGTAAAAAAGTGTAGCCATCTGGGTACATTGAAAGTTGTTAGACTGGTTTTGAAATTCTGTGTTAACTTAGTCTGTGGCTTTCTGCTTGCATTATCATCTGTGCTTGTCAGATTTGTTAATCATTCTGCTCATCTTACTAGTGGCTGCCTGCTGAGATTCACCTGCATAAATCAACTGACAAAAGCTGATTTAAGTACACTTTTCTCTGCACTTAGTTAAGATTAGAAATTTGTAGATAATTGTTTTATATAATATAATACAGAGAGATTATACTCCCTGTCTCTAGCTGCACTTAGTTGTTTGAAGTGTGAAAAGGTGTAGCCATCTGGATACACTGAAATGTGTTAGACTGCTTTTGAAATTCTGTGTTAATTTAGCCTGGAGGTTTCTTCTTGCATTATAGTCGTGCTGGTCACATTTTTTAATTATTCTGCTCATCTTCAAAGTGGTTGGCTGCTGAAATTTACCTGCATAAATCAACTGAAAAAAGCTGAATAAAGTATACTTTTCTCTGCACATATTAAGATTAGAAATTTGTAGATAATTGTTATATATAATGTAATACAGGGAAATAATACTCCCTGTCTTTAGCAGCAGATTGTTGCCCGAAGTGTGAAAAAGTGTCGCCATCTGGATACATTGAAAGTTGTTAGACTGCTTTTGAAATTCTGTGTTAACTTAGCATGGTGGGGGTTCTGCTTGCATTACAATCTGTGCTGGTCACATTTTTTAATCATTCTGCTCATCTTCAGAGTGGTTGGCTGTTGAGATTCACCTGCATAAGTCAACTGATAAAAGCTGATTTAAGTATAATTTTCTCTGCAATTATTTAAGATTAGAAATGTGTAGATAATTGTTATAAATAATATAATACATGGAGATAATACTACCTTTCGCTAGCTGCAGTTTGTTGCCGGAAGTGTGAAAAAGTGTAGCCATCTGGATACATTGAAACTTGTTAGACTGCTTTTGAAATTCTGTGTTAACTTAGCCTGTGGGTTTCTGCTTGCATTATAATCTGTGCAGTTCACATTTTTTAATCATTCTGCTCATCTTGCGAGTGGTTGGCTGCTGAGATTCACCTGTATAAATCAACTGACAAAAGGTGATTTAAGTATACTTTTCTGTGCACTTCTTTAAGATTAGACATTTGTAGATAATAATTCCTGTCTCTAGCTGCAGTTAGTTGCCTGAAACGGAAAAAGTGTAGCCACCTAGATACATTGAAAGTTGTTAGACTGCTTTTGAAATTCTGTGTTAACTTAGAAGGGGGGTTGCTTGTATTATCATCTGTGCTTCTTAGATTTTTTAATCATTCTGCTCATCTTCCAAGTGGTTGGCTGCTGAGATTCACCTGCATAAATCAACTGACAAAAGCTGATTTAAGAACATTTTTCTCTGCACTTATTTAAGATTAGAAATTTGTAGATAATTGTTTTATATAATCTAATACAGGGAAATTATACTCCCTGTCTCTAGCTGCAGTTAGTTGCCTGAAGTGTGAAAAGGTGTAGCCATCACGAAACACTGAAAGTTGTTAGACTGCTTTTGAAATTCTGTGTTAACTTAGCCTGGGGGTTTCTGCTTGCATTATAATATGTGCTGGTCACATTTTTTAATCATTCTGCTCATCTTCCAAGTGGTTGGCTGCTGAAATTCACCTGCATAAATCATCTGACAAAAGCTGATTTAAGTATACTTTTCTCTACACTTATTTAAGATTAGAAATTTGTACATATTTGTTATGTATAATATAATACAGGAAGATAATACTCCCTTCTCTAGCTGCAGTAAGTTGCCTGAAGTGTGAAAAAGTGTAGCCATCTAAATACATTGAAAATTGTTAGACTGCTTTTGAAATTCTGTGTTAACTTAGCCTGGGGGGTTCTGCTTGCATTATAAGCTGTGCTGGTCACATTGTTTAATCTTTCTGCTCATCTTCCGAGTGGTTGGCTGTTGAGATTCACCTGCATAAATCAACTGACATAAACTGATTGAAGTATACCGTTTTCTGTACTTTTTTAAAATTAGAAATTTGTGTATAATTGTTATACATAATATAATACAGGGAGATAAAACTCTCTGCCTCTTGCTGCAGTTAGTTGCCTGAAGTGTGAAAAAGTGTAGCCATTTGGATACATTGAAAGTTGTTAGACTACTTTTGAAATTCTCTGTTAATTTAGACTGGGGCTTTCTGCTTGCATTATCATCTGTGCTTGTCAGATTTGTTAATCATTCTTCTCATCTTACTAGTGGCTGCCTGCTGAGATTCACCTGCATAAATCAACTGACAAAAGCTGATTTAAGTATGCTTTTCTCTGCACTTTGTTAAGATTAGAAATTTGTAGATAATTGTTTTATATAATATAATACAGAGATATTATACTCCCTGTCTCTAGCTGCACTTATTTGCTTAAAGTGTGAAAAGGTGTAGCCATCTGGATACACTGAAAGGTGTTAGACTGCTTTTGAAATTCTGTGTTAATTTAGCCTGGAGGTTTCTTCTTGCATTATACTCTGTGCTGGTCACATTTTTTAATTATTCTGCTCACCTTCCAAGTGGTTGGCTGCTGAAATTCACCTGCATAAATCAGCTGAAAAAAGCTGAATTAAGTATACTTTTCTCTACACATATTAACATTATCATCCACTCCATCCAACTACTACCTTTCTTTCACCTCCACTAACTACCTTGATGATAGCAAGCTCAGATGCTCATAAGCCTAGTACTTATTATACAGTAGGAACTTCTCATTGTTACATTTGTTAATGCCTGTTATGTACTTCACAGATAAAGATTCTAGTTGTCTTCATCTGTAAATATGTTGTAAGTAATTTCTATGTTAAATTGTTAATCGCTATGTAATCCAATGTAACTACTGTCTGTTTATTTTAATGTGGAGCTTTTCTCCCCGGGCCTCTGCTGAAAATGGACCCACGTCCAGTCGGACACTCCCGGTCAACAAATTTAAATAAATAAAAATAAAAATAAATTAGAAATGTGTAGATAATTGTTATATATAATGTAATACAGGGAAATAATACACCCTGTCTTTAGCAGCAGTTTGTTGCCCGAAGTGTGAAAAAGTGTAGCCATCTGGATACATTGAAAGTTGTTAGACTGCTTTTGAAATTCTGTGTTAACATAGCCTAGTGGTTTCTGCTTGCGTTATAATCTGAGCTGGTCACATTATTAATCATTCTGCTGATTTCTGAGTGGTTGTCTGCTGAGTTTCACCTGCATAAATCAACTGACAAAAGATGATTTAAAAACACTTTTCTTTGCACTTATTTAAGATTAGAAAATTGTAGATAATTGTTATATATAATATAATACAGGGAGATAATACTCCCTGTCTCTAGCTACAGATTGTTGCCCGAAGTGTGAAAAAGTGTAGCCATCTGAATACATTGAAAGTTGCTAGACTGCTTTTGAAATTCTGTGTTAACTTAGCGGGGGGGGGGGTTCTGCTTGCATTACAATCTGTGCTGGTCACATTTTTTAATCATTCTGCTCATCTTCCAAGTGGTTGGCTGTTGAGATTCACCTGCGTAAGTCAACTGATAAAAGCTGATTTAAGTATACTTTTCCTGCAGTTATTTATGATTAGAAATGTGTAGATAATTGTTATAAATAATATAATACAGGGAGATAATACTGCCTTTCTCTAGCTGCAGTTTGTTGCCGGAAGTGTGAAAAAGTGTAGCCATCTGGATACATTGAAACTTGTTAGACTGCTTTTGAAATTCTGTGTTAACTTAGACGGGGGGGTTATACATAATATAATACAGGGAGATAAAACTCTCTGCCTCTTGCTGCAGTTAGTTGCCTGAAGTGTGAAAAAGTGTAGCCATTTGGATACATTGAAAGTTGTTAGACTACTTTTGAAATTCTCTGTTAACTTAGCCTGGGGGGGTTCTGCATGCATTATAATCGGTGCTAGTCACATTTTTTAATCATTCTGCTCATCTCCCCTGTGGTTGGCTGTGGAGATTCACCTGCATAAATCAACTAACAAAAGCTAATTTATGTATATTTTTCTCTGCACTTATTTAAGATTGAAAATGTGTAGATAATTGTTATATATAATACAAGGCGATAATACTGCCTATCTCTAGCTGCTATTAGATATCTGAAGTGTGAAAGACTGTAGCCATCTGGCTACATTGAAAGTTGTTAGAATGCTTTTGAAATTCTGTGTTAACCTAGCCTGGGGGTTTCTGCTTGCATTATAATCTGTGCTGGTCACTTTTTTTTAATCATTCTGCTCATCTTCCAAGTGGTTGGCTGCTGAGATTCACCTGCATAAATCAACTGATAAAAGCTGATTTAAGTATACTTTCTCTGCACTAGTTTAAGATTAGAAATTTGTAGATAATTTATATAATACAGGGAGATAATACTCCCTGTCTCTAGCTGCAGTTGGTTGCCTGAAGTGTGACAACTTGTAGCCATGTGGATACATTGATAGTTGTTAGACTGCTTTTCTAATTCTGTGTTAACTTAGACTGGGGATTTCTGCTTGCATTATCATCTGTTCTGGTCACATTTTTTAATCATCCTGCTCATCTTCCAAGTGGTTGGCTGCTGAGATTCACCTGCATAAATCAACTGACAAAAGCTGATTTAAGTACACTTTTCTCTGCACTTATTTAAGATTAGAAATTTGTAGATTATTGCTTTATATAATAAAATACATGGAGATAATACTCCCTGTCTCTAGCTGCAGTTAGTTGCCGGAAGTGTGAAGAAGTGTAGCCATCTGGATACATTTAAAGTTGTTAGAATGCTTTTGAAATTCTGTGTTAACTTAGCCTGGGGGTTTCTGCTTGCATTATAATCTGTGCTGGTCACATTTTTTAATCATTCTGGTCATCTTCCGAGTGGATGGCTGCTGAGATTCACCTGCATAAATCAACTGACAAAAGCTGATTTAACTATACATTTCTCTGCACTTATTTAAGATTAGAAATTTGTGTATAATTGTTACATATAATATAATACAGGGACATAATACTCTCTGCCTCTTGCTGCAGTTAGTTGCCTGAATTGTGAAAAAGTGTAGCCATCTGGATACATTGAAAGTTGTTAGACTATTTTTGAAATTCTCTGTTAACGTAGCCTGGGTGTTTCTGCTTGCATTATAATCTGTGCTGGTCAAATTTTTTAATCACTCTGCTCATCTTCCGAGTAGTTGGCTGCTGAGATTCACCTTAATAAATCAGCTGTCAAAAGCTAATTTGAGTATACTTTTCTCTGCATTTATTTAAGATTAGAAATGTATATTTAATTGTTATATATAATACAGGGAGATAAAACTCCCAGTCTCTAGCTGAAGTTAGTTGCCTGAAGTGTGCAAAATTGTAGTCACCTGGATATGTGGAAAGTTGTAGACTGCTTTTGAAATTTTGTGTTACCTTAGCCTGGGGGTTTCTGCTTGCATTATAATCTGTGATGGTCACATTTTTTAATCGTTCTGCTCATCTTCCGAGTGGTTAGCTGCTGAGATTTACTGGCATAAATCATCTGACAAAAGCTGATTTAGGTATACTTTTCTCTGCACTTATTTAAGATTAGAAATTTGTAGATAATTGTTATATATAATATAATACAGGGAGATAATACTCTCTGTCTCTAGCTGCGGTTACTTGCCTGAAGTGTGAAAAAGTGTAGCCCTCTGGATACATTGAAATTTATTAGTCTGTTTTTGAAATTCAGTGTTACGTTAGCCTGGGGGTTTCTACTTGCATCATAATCTGTGCTGGTGTCAGTTTTTTAATCATTCTGCTCATCTTCTGAGTGGTTGGCTGCTGAGATTCACCTGTATAAATCAACTGACAGAAGCTGATTTAAGTATACTTTTCTCTGGACTTATTTAAGATTAGAAATTTGTAGATAATTGTTATATATAATACAGGGAGATAATACTCTCTTTCTGTATCTGCAGTTAGTTATCTGAAATGTGAAAAAGTGCAGCCATCTGGATACATTGAACGTTGTTAGACTGCTTTTATAATTCTGTGTTAACTTAGCCTGGGGGTTTCTGCTTGCATTATAATCCATGCTGGTCACATTTTTTAATCATTCTGCTCATCTTCCGAGTTGTTGGCTGCGGAGATTCCCCTGCATAAATCAACTGACAAAACTTGATTTAAGTATACTTTTTTCTGCACTTATTTAAGATTAGAAATTTGTAGGAAATTGTTATATATAATATAAAACAGGGAGATAATACTCTTTGTCTCTAGCTGCAGTTAGATGCCTGAAGTGTGAAAAAGTGTAGCCATCTGGATACAATAAAAGTTGTTAGACTGCTTTTGAAATTCTGTGTTAACTTAGCCGGGGGGGTACTGCTTGCATTACAATCTGTGCTGGTCACATTTTTAATCATTCTGCTCATCTTTCGAGTGGTTGGCTGTTGACATTCACCTGCATAAGTCAACTGATAAAAGCTGATTTAAGTATACTTTTCTCTGCACTTATTTAAGATTAGAAATTTGTAGATAATTGTTATAAATAATATAATACAGAGAGATAATACTCCCTTTCGCTAGCTGAAGTTTGTTGCCGGAAGTGTGAAAAAGTGTAGCCATCTGGATACATCAAAAGTTGTTAGACTGCTTTTGAAATTCTGTGTTAACTTAGCCTGGGGGGTTCTGTTTGCATTATAATCTGTGCTGGTCCCATTTTTTAATCATTCTACTCATCTTGCAATGGGTTGGCTGCTGAGATTCACCTGCATGAATCAACTGACAAAAGGTGATTTAAGTATACTTTTCTGTGCACTTATTTAAGATTAGAAATTTGTAGATAATTGTTCTATATAATACAGGGAGATAATACTGCCTGTCCCTAGCTGCAATTAGATATCTGAAGTGTGAAAAAGTGTAGCCGTCTGGCTCTATTGAAAGTTCTTAGAATGCTTTTGAAATTCTGTGTTGTTAGCCTGGGGGTTTCTGCTTGCGTTATAATCTGTGCTGGTCACTTTTTTTAATCATTTTGCTCATCTTCCAAGTGGTTGGTTGCTGAGATTCACCTGCATAAATCAACTGACAAAAGCAGATTTAAGTATACTTTCTCTTCATTAGTTTGAGATTAGAAATTTGTAGATAATTGATATAATACAGGGAGATAATATTCCCTGTCTCTAGCTGCAGTTGGTTTCCTGAAGTGTGAAAACGTGTAGCCATCTGGATACATTGAAAGTTGTTAGACTGCTTTTCTAATTCTGTGTTAACTTAGAATGGGGGTTTCTGCTTGCATTATCATATGTGTTGGTCACATTTTTTAATCATCCTGCTCATCTTCCGAGTGTTTGGCTGTTGAGATTCACCTGCATAAATCAACTGACAAAAGCTGATTTAAGTACACTTTTCTCTGCACTTATTTAAGATTCGAAATTTGTAGATTATTGTTTTATATAATAAAATACATGTTGATAATACTCCCAGTCTCTAGCTGCAGGTAGTTGCCTGAAGTGTGAAAAGGTGTAGCCATTTGGATACATTAAAAGTTGAAAGACTGCTTTTGAAATTCTGTGTTAACTTGGCCTGGGGGTTTCTACTTGCATTGTAATCTATGCTGGTCACATTTTTTTAATCATTCTGCTCATCTTCCATGCGGTTGGCTGCTGAGATTCACCTGCATAAATCAACTGACAAAAGCTGATTTAAGTAAACCTTTCTCTGCAGTTATTTAAGATTAGAAATTTGTGTATATTTGTTATATATAATATAATACAGGGAGCTAATACCCTCTGCCTCTTGCTGCAGTTAGTTGCCTGAAGTGTGAAAAAGTGTAGCCATCTGGATACATTGAAAATTGTTAGACTACTTTTGAAATTCTCTGTTAACTTAGCCGGGGGGTTTCTGCTTGCATTATAATCTGTGCTGGTCAAATTTTTTAATCATTCTGCTCATCTTCCGAGTAGTTGGCTGCTGAGGTTCAACCTGTCAACTAACAAAAGCTAATTTAAGTATAGTTTTCTCTGCACTTATTTAAGATTAGAAATGTATAGATAACTGTTTTATATAATACAGGGACATAATACTCCCTGTCTCTAGCTGAAGTTGGTTACCTGAAGTGAGAAAAATTGTGGTCATCTGGATATGCTGAAAGTTGTTATACTGCTTTTGAAATTATGTGTTACCTTAGCCTGGGGGTTTCTGCTTGCATTATAATTTGTGCTGGTCGCATTTTTTAATCATTCTGCTCATCTTCCGAGTGGTTGGCTGCTGAGATTTACCTGCATAAATCAACTGACAAAAGCTGATTTAAGTAAACTTTTCTCTGCACTTAATTAAGTTTAACAATTTGTAGATATTTGTTATATATAATTAAATACAGGGAGATAATACTCCCTCTCTCTAGCTACAGATAGGTACCTGAAGTGTGAAAACGTGTAGCCATCAGGATACATTAAAAGTTGTTAGACTGCCTTTGAAATTCTGTGTTAACTTAGCCTGGGGGGTTATGCTTGCATTAAAATTTGTGCAAGTCACATTTTTTTATCATTCTGCTCATCTTCAGAATGGTTGGCTGCTGAGATTCACCTGCATAAATCAACTGACAAAAGCTGATTTAAGTATAATTTTCTCTGCACTTGTTTAAGTTTAGAAATTTGTAGATAATTGTTATATATAATTTTTATTATTTTTATTTTTTATTTTACATTTGTTGACCGGGCTAGTCTGGCTGGATACATGTCCATTTTCAGCAGAGGCCCGAGGAGAAAAGCTCCACTATAACTGGTACATTACATAAAAAAAACATTACTGTACGATACAACTTATAAGGATTGATGAACTAATTGAATGTAGGATATTAAAAATACAGAAACATATTTACAGAATTGTACAGTTCTTGAATTACATCATTTTTTACAGAATATGTATAATACTTAAAATACTAAATACTGAGTAGAAATTCTAATCACATGTTATTAGGAGAAGCAGGAGTAGTAAGTTTTGAAAAGAAAGGAAGAAAGAGGTAGCACATACAAAGGTCTATACTAAATTCAGCT
>NW_025051398.1:0-13491 GCF_019279795.1 Protopterus annectens | reverse complement strand
CCAACAACTTCCAATGTCCCACTCCATTGCGATAACACAATCGTGCAGGAATCATCTTTGTTGGTGGATCTCTTCCCCCCAGCTATTCCTAGGAAGACCTTTTGTTCCTCCCCCTCCGGTTGCTACTCTGACAACAGACGCCTCCCTGATTGGGTGGGGGTGGCATTACCAGGGCAGGACGGTCCAGGGCATATGGCAACCCTTCGAACGCCACTTGCACATAAATGTCCTAGAGATGAGAGCAGTGCTTCTAGCATTGCAAGCCCTACAAGACTCTCTTCCCACAGGGACTATAGCAATTCAGACGGACAATATGTCTGTAGTGTGGTACATCAACAAACAGGGCGGAACCAAATCCTACCCCTTATGTCGAGAGGCACTCAGACTGTGGCAATGGGCGATTTCTTCTCAGCGGTTTCTGTTAGCAACGCACATTCCCGGGAAGTCCAATGTGATTGCGGACAAATTGAGCAGAGCTATTCTCATGCCTCACGAGTGGTCTCTGAAGAATTCAGTGTTGGACAAAATCTTTCGAAAGTGGGGCCAGCCTTGCTGCGACCTTTTTGCTAATCCCCAAAACAGCAAGTGCAACGATTACTTCACCCTCTTTCCCCAACCAGGCCATCCCAACAGAGACGCTCTAGTCCACGATTGGCCCCGGGGACTTCTGTATGCCTTCCCTCCCTTTCCGCTGATATCTCAACTAATACAGAAAGCCATCGCTCAGAAAGCTTCCAAGATCCTCATTGCCCCTTACTGGCCTCGACAGATTTGGTTCCCATTTCTTCACCGTTATCTGTTGGAGCAACCCTGGCATCTGGACCCAGTTCCAGACCTTTTGACCCATCAGTCGGGTCAGTTGCACCGCTCCCTCCCTTCTCTGAACCTCACAGCATGGTTCCTCCAGTTCCAACCCTAGCCAGGCTTCCTCTAATATCTCACTCAGTCCGAGATATTTTAATAGCCTCACATAAATCTTCCACTCGGAAGATTTATCATAGTAAGTGGAAATGTTTTTCCTATTGGGCGCATTCAAAGGATATAGATCCTTTCACTGCTTCCATTCATTCAGTTCTAGATTTTCTAGCTGAACTTTTCCACTCAGGTTCATCTCCTTCTACTATCAAAGTCCAATTGGCGGCTATTTCCAACTTTCATGTTGGAATCTCAGAGTCCTCTATTATGTCTCACAAACTCTGCAAGGCATTTTTGAAGGGAGTTTTTCTTCTCAAACCTCCTATTAGGGATCCTCCTCCTCCATGGGATCTCAATTTACTTCTGACATCCTTGATTCTTCCCCCCTTTGAACCTGCGGCTTCATGCTCAATGAAATTGCTATCATGGAAGACACTCTTTTTGGTAGCTATTACCTCAGCCAGAAGAGTCTCTGAAATTCATGCTCTGTGTAGTCATCTCCCTTATCTTCTGTTTCATAAAGATAGGGTGTCCTTACGTACCAATCCATCCTTTTTGCCTAAGATAGTTTCTCCGGCAAATTTGAATCAATCCATTGACCTTCCTGTGTTTTTTCCTAACTATTCCAACAGATCAGAGCAAAAATTACATTGGTTAGACGTCCATCGCCAACTTAGGTACTATTTAGACAGGACCAAACAATGTAGGAAGTCTGATCAACTGTTTGTTTCCTATGCAAAAGGCAAAATGGGCCTTCCAGTTTCTAAAGTATCTCTTTCTAGATGGCTTACTTATTTGATTACATTTGTGTATGAAATCAGACATCAACCATTGCCAACCAAACCTAAGGCTCATTCAACTAGAGCTTTAGCTGCATCTATAGCCTTCCAAGACAGACTGCCTATTGATTCCATTTGTGCAGCAGCTACTTGGGCTTCTCCCCATACCTTTATTTCTCATTACAAGTTGGACTTAGTCTCTAGAGGCCGAGCCAACTTTGGTTCCACTGTACTCAAGAGTCTGTTCCGATAGGCCACCCGGGACAAGGTGCTAGGGACGCGGTCCCATCCAGCAAGAATGAAGGCGAGTTAGACAACTTAACATTTAGAAGTTATGTACCTACCATAACGTTCCATGTTAGTTGTCTTCTTCTCGCCTTCTTTCTTGCGTCCCACCCTCCTTCCCCCTAGCCTGGACAGACCTAGAGGAGTTTGCTTTGTGACCTTTACTTTCTATACCACCTCTGTATATATATACATATTTATGCATATATATATATATTTATATATTCTCAGTCAGGTTTACAGCACCTGTTAGGCATCCGATAGAGGTGGTTTGTTCCCCTTTCTTCCATTTTATGGAATTCTTCCTACCTGGGCCTAGCTTACAAACGAGATCTGAGGAGTTACCGCCTAGCATTGTGGGATATAGGGGAGCCTCGAGCCGGTGGAACTAGCTCTCGAGCTTTTGAGTGGCCGAGTCGGAGCCGAGGTTCGGGTCCGAGCCCATCCAGCAAGAAAGAAGGCAAGAAGAAGACAACTAACATGGAACATTATGGTAGGTACATAACTTCTAATTTTCTAACATCTGTCACTCAGATGTACGATGAAAATAAACTTAAATAACGTTAAATAAAAAACGTTAACTGACTGTAAAAGGCATTTTTCCAACATCCGTCACTCAGATATACGATGACCTGCCAATCTATGTGGACACGCCCTAACCTGCACAGTACCGCCCGCGAGGTACTACACTGTTAGATAACCCATCAATTCCAGTACCCCGGACCAGCTCATTCTTACCACCACTAGAGGAAGCAACATCCTTGACCTGGTTGTTACTAACATGGGCAACCATTGATCTACACCAATAGTCAATTCCTCCTTGGTTAGATCTGACCACAAACTAATTACCATGGAAATCCACATCTCACCTATGCCCCCCGCAAAGGTAACCACCATGAAAAACTTAGCCAAAACTGACTTTGAGCTCCAAAAAACAGGTGGCTAACTTAACGGCACCCATGTCAGTGGAAAATAGATGTATGACTGCCGAATCATACACCAATGCACTATACAAACATGTACATAAATTCATGGAGCTAGCTATACCTAACACAACCAACACACTCTCCTCCAAAGAAAGGAAGACAATCTGGTGGTCCTCTGCCATTAATAATCTCTACAACAGAAGGAAGAAACTGTTGTAGAAAAAGGTGAAGTCCCAAGACTGGAAAAACTCCCTTCTTAGCTTAAACAAAAAGTTGAGAGCCCTCATCAAAACCTCTAAAACAAGCTATGAAGGCAGAATTGTGGCAGATACTAAAAACAACCACAGGGCCTTCTATAGTTATATCAAGAATCTCAATGGTAATACCCAGGTTTGCTCTGAGTTACTGCACAATGGTACCTCCTATACTGAGCCAACAGATAGTGGTAATCTCCAAGTGTAGTACCTTGCAGTTAGTTCTGCGCAGCTTTGGGCAAGTCTTAATTGATTGGCAGGGGAAAATCAAGTTTGAGTGACAGGCATGCTAATTTCCACACTGGAGTGACAGGCATGCAAATTTCCACATTGTGTCTACTGTGTGGTCATGTCTTATTTTAATACAAATAGTACTGTCCTGCTGTTACAGCTTCAGAAGTTTTATGCTCAAATTATTTATTTGCAATTAACCTGTACAACATTTTTCCTTAATATTATAACTGTTTGATTTCTGTGTGTTGCACTGATAAGTTCTGTAGCTTTGTGCACTGGTTAATTTACCTAGACTCTGTAATTGCTCATTTGACCTGCGTCATTAATGAAAGGGTCCTTGGACCAGCCCACCAACCTGTTTAACAAATCAAAATAAAAGCATACTGATAGGGTTTATGCCCATAATATCAACTACAACAATTTGTTATAATAGAATATCCTGATTCACATGCAATATGGAGGACAGTGGTTGATAAGGTCAATGGCTGCACCTGGCCTGATAAATAAATAAATGTATTTACTTCTATTTATTAACCAGGTTTGTCAGCTGGTCCTGGAAGGTAACCTCAACTGAGGGACATTTTCAATAGATTCAATACAACAATCCAGAGGAGCAGTGATGAAGACCCTCCCCAACATATAAGCTAAAATTCAATGCACATTGGAATAATGGGAAAAAATAAATAATAAAAGTTTCACCAAGACAGAAACATGAGTTCTTGGCAACTTTCTGTTTAATGTACAGAATAAGCTAAACATATCATATTTTTATTTGTCCATAGAAAGCTTAATTTTCCCATAACAAAGTCTAATTCCAACACCTGAAAATAAGAAGTTATGTACTCAACATAACGTTCCATCTGAGTAGGTGACTTCATTTGTCTGCAACCTTTGGGTCTTGGATCCGACTTCGGATCCGAGCCAGCAACTTATTTTACAGCTTATGGATCCGAGCTCCTAGCTCCTCCCCTTACCCATAATCCCCTGCCAACCCTGATTGACCTCAGATCAAGTTTGCCCTTATACCAAATCTCAGACCAAAAGTGTCCCAAACATTCAAGAAAGACTTCTGAAGGCCAGGGGGAAGGAGGGGGGGATGGTTGCAGACAAATGAAGTCACCTTCGCAGATGGAACGTTATGGTGAGTACATAACTTCTTAATCTGAAGTAGGGACTTCATTTGTCAGCAACCTTTGGGACAGAGTCCCCAGCTACCTGAATCTTAGGCGGCCATCATGGAAGGATGTTCCGGAGCACTGCGGAGCCAAAGGATGCTCTCCCTCTGGAAATAATGTCCAGCTTATAATGGTTGATAAAGGTATGAGATGAGGCCCAAGTGGCTGCAGAGCAAATATCATCCAAAGATACTCTAGATCTAAAGGCAGCAGAAGTAGATATGGAGCGAGTAGAATGCGCCCGTACTCCCTGAGGTGCGGACTTCCCCGAAGTTTCATAGGCCAGAAGAATACACTGTGAAATCCATCGTGATAAGATGACCTTAGAAATAGCTTTACCCAGATTGAATTTGGCAAAGGAAATGAACAACTGATCAGATTGTCTGTGACCAGCAGTCCTATGAATGTAGAAGCGCAGTTGTCTGTGCACGTCTAAGGAATGCAGCTTATATTCTCCTTTATTCTGGTACTTGGGGAAGAAAACTGGCAGGTTAATGGACTGATTGATATTGGTTTCTGAGGCCACCTTAGGAAGAAAGGAGGGATTGGTCCTGAGGTACACTCTATCCTGATGAAAAATCAAGTAGGGAGGTTTCGCACAAAAGGCCTGAAGTTCGGAAACTCTTTTCACTGAAGTGATGGCGACAAGGAACGCCGTTTTCCAAGAAAGATATTTAAGTTCGGCCGAGACAGCTGGTTCAAAGGGAGGGGCAGTCAAAGCTTGAAGGACTAATGATAGATCCCAAGGGGGTACAGCTTCCTTGACAGGAGGCCTGAGCAGGAAGGTACCCTTGAGGAAGGTTTTACATAATTTCGCAGTCATCAAGGGACCTGACTCGTGTCCCACATGGTAATGAGAAATGGCTGCCAATTGAACCTTGACCGTAGAACAGCTAGCTCCCCATTGAAAAAGTCCGGTGAGGAAATTCAGGACGGATGGCAACAAAGCCGTGAAGGGATCTATGTTATGGTGTTCCGCCTAGATGGAAAAATGCTTCCATTTACTGCGATAGACTTTTCTAGTGTAAGGTTTATGTGCTGCCACCAAGATGGCTTTAACTGGTGAAGAGATGCCGGGAGTCCTGACTAAGAGTGGAACTGGAGCAGCCAAGCTGTCAGCTTCATGTTGTCCAGATTCGGGGTTGGTAGGCCTAAGGGATGGGATATTAGATCCGGAATGGGATCGAGAATCCAGGGAGGATTCACCAGATGAGACCACAGGTAAGGCAACCAAGTTTGACGAGGCCAGAATGGGGCAATGAGGATCATTCTGCTCCCCAACCGAGAGGCTTTCTGTATCAGTTTCAGCATCAGGGGTAGAGGAGGATAGGCATAAAGTAGACCGGGAGGCCAAGCATGCACTAGAGCATCTCTCAGGGTTTCCCCGAGGGGGGGAATCAGAGCGAAGAAGCTGGAGCATTTCGTCTTTGAGGTAGTGGCAAAAAGATAGCAGCAGGGTTTCCCCATTCAACAAAAATCCGCTTCGCTACCTGGGAATTGAGAGACCACTCGTAAGGGGAAAGAATAGTGTGGCTGAGCTTGTCCGCCAGAATGTTGGACCATCCCGGAATGTGCATTGCGATAAGGAAGCGGTTGGTGGAGATCACCCATTCCCACACCCTCATGGCCTCTCAGAGAGGGTAGGACCTGGTTCCCCCCTGTTTGTTGATGTACCAGACAACTTACATGTTGTCCGTCTGTATCGCAATAGTTCCTACAGGGAGAAGGTTCTGAAGTGCTTGCAACGCCAACAGCACCGCCCTCATCTCCAGAACGTTGATATGCAAGGAGGTCTCTGTGTCGTTCCACGTGCCTTGGACCGTTCTGCCTGAGCAATGCCCCCCCACCCAAGGCGAGAGGCATCCATGGTCACCGTGGCGAGGGGAGGCGGCATGCAGAAGGGTCGTCCCGTATGAAGGTCCGGGGACTGCAGCCACCATAAGAGGGCCCTCCTGCAAGCCCTGCTGAGTGAGATAGGATGGCTGAGGGGAAGAAACTGAAAGGACCATTGGACTAAAAGGGTCCACTGTAGCACCCTCATATTCAGACGAGCGTATGGAAGAAGAGTTATTGCTGCTGCCATGGAGCCTAGTGCCCTCAGGACCAATTCTGCCGGTGGGGCTTTTAATTGGAGGATGGCCTGCACATGAAGTCTCAGGTTTTGAAGTCACTCCGAAGTGAGGAACTCTCGCAGAGTTCTCGTATCTAGTTTGGCCCATATGAAATCTATCACTTGTGTTGGAGCAAGGGAGGATTTGTCAAGGTTGATCGTAATGCCTAGATGGGGAGCTAGCCAGAGAAGGTGATTTCTGGCTGCGCAGAGTGGATGCCTTGTTGGGACGGACAGGAGCCAGTCGTCCAGGAACGGGAAGACCTGCATTCCCTTGAGTCTCAGGTGGGCCTCTATCACTGCTAACACTTTGGTAAACACCCTGGGGGCTGTGGTGAGACCAAAGGGAAGGACCCTGAACTGATAGTGACTGGCTCCCAGCCAGAAGCGAAGAAACCTCCTGGATCGTCTGTCCATTAAAATGTGGTAGTACGCATCCTTGAGGTCTATTGAGCACATCCAGTCGCTCTCCCGCAAGAGGAGGAGAATGGATTGAAGGGTAACCATCTGGAATTTTTCTTTGGTTACTGACAGGTTCAAGAGTGAAAGGTCGAGAATCGGTCTCAAGTCCCCCGTCTTTTTTGGCACCAGAAAGAACCTGGAGTAAAACCCTAATCCGAGTTGATCTGGGGGGACGGGCTGGATGGCTCCTTTTTCCTAGCAGCTGCTGAATTTCTGCAGCTGCTGACTCCCTCTGATCGGGTGGTACATCGGGGAGGTTTTTGAGTCTGGCGACATGGTGCAGTGGAATTTTGTAACCTCTGGATATGATATGAAGCACCCAGCGATCTGAAGTAATGGACTCCCAAGCCGCCAGGTGCTTCAAGAAGCGCCCCCCGACTGCCTCCAGAGTGGAGCAGTCGGGCAACCCCTCAGGGCTGCTGCGTGGGCCAATCAGAGAAAGTTTCTCTGGACCCAAAATTTCTCTGGCTCCTTCCACGCCCTGGTGGTGATAAGGTCCACCAGGGGGTCGGCCAGAGGGGACACCCAAGAGGTAGACGGGCCTGCTTCAAATGCTTCCAGGAACACGGACTCATCGGAGGAAGCCTTGGGGACAGACCCCCCCCCGATCCTGAGCATTTCCATGATGTCTCCAAAGGAGACATCCTCGGGGGGGGTGACCTTGGGGAGCCTTCCCCTTCATCCAAGTCCGTGTCCTCTGTTAAGGACTGGGGGGAGTCCACGTGTCTCCTCTTACACTTATGCTTGCAAGGCACTTCCTCGGGGGGACTGTCCGAGGAGGTCTCACCAGCAATATCCTGTTCCAGTGGAACAACCTGGGACATTGAAGCAGGCTGTCCCTGTGGCCGGGTGATGGAAGCCTGACCCAGCAGAGAGGGAGTGCAGGGTGGAGCCGATGCAAGGACCGGGGGGTCCGGATGCTCTCAACAGAGCCCTCTCCACTACATCGAAGGCTGAGGGGGAGCCTCTCTCCCTGGGATCCAAAAGCCGGCTCCCACTCGGATCCGATGAAGGGATCGGAACCGGTGCCGAGGCCACCGGATCCGAAGGACCCGTGTGCTCCGACCTGGACGGAGCCGAAGGCATACTGAATCCCTCAGATCCGAAGCTCGGCCCACGGCTCCGAGAAGTCTGATCCGATGAAGGACCTGACAGACTCGAGGGCAGGGTCGGATCCGAAGTACCCAGTACTGTCAGCACCGACCCACCCCCGGCTCCAACACTGCCCGGCTCTGAGCGCTCCGAACCCAGGAAGCGGGTTGAAGAAGGAGCTATCGGGGCAAAAAAAGTTGTCGAGCTCCCCCCCGAAGGGTCAGCTGGGCCTGGATGAACCTTCTCATCATCCGGTCCAAGTCTGCATCAGAAAGACTATAAGTAGGTCTCGACGAGGCCACCGAGGCGTGCCGGGAATGCCACCTCGATGACCTCGACGGAGATCGGGTCTCCTCCTTGGGTCCCGGGGAAAAGCAAGGGGATCGGATCTGAGGAGGAGGGGACCTGGAAGCCATGGAGGGAGAAGCCCGTTTAGCTGCGGGGGCCGAAGCGGTGGCCTCGGCCCGCCGCTTGTGGTGCTTCTCCCTCCTTTTTTCCCTCCTGGCCTCCCTTTCCTCCGGCATCTTAGTGGGAGTTTGAGTCTTGTCCAGGGGAAGGGGGGCAGGAGTGGCTACCACCAAGGACTGAGGAGGAGCCACAGGAGTACCGGAGGCCGAAGCTGGATCCGGGGGCAAAAGTCCCGCCAGAACCAACTTTGACCTCCTCTCTTTCAGTGCCCTGGGGTTGAGTGCTGCGCAAATGGAACACCCTGAGGACAGGTGCTCAACCCCAAGGCACCGAACACACCGAGTGTGGCCATCCGCCAGTGAAAGCTTATGGCCACACTCGGTGCACTTAGAAAAAATGGGTTTTGGGGCCTCCGACATTAGAAAAAAATAAAGTAACTACACAAACACACCAGGCCCCAAAAACACAAGCAACACACACACACTCTACGAACCAGCGAGGGGAGGAATTACACTAAAAATGAATAAAATTAACAAAAGGGAATCCTAAACACACACACTGTTTAAGTAATCAAAAAAAAATTTCTATATTGACAAGTTTTTTTCAAGACTTATCTGAAAGTCACCAGGAGCTCTGAAATCCAGCTGTCTCTAAGAGCGGCAAACTAGATCTGAGGTCAATCAGGGTTGGCAGGGAATTATGGGTAAGGGGAGGAGCTAGGAGCAAGGACTCATAAGCTGTAAAATAAGTTGCCGGCTCAGATCCAAAGTCGGATCCAAGACCCAAAGGTTGCTGACAAATGAAGTCCCCACTTCAGATCGACAGTTAAACATTCGTCATTAAAATAAAAAAACAATGAGAACTGACAAATATATTATTAAATATAAACACCTTGTAAGCACGATACAAGCTTAAATGTCAATATTACACGTTTTGCCAATTTAATTCAAATTGTAATCACAATGTTCCCCATTCAGAGCAAAGAACGTGTTGGAGGGATATGAACTTAAATAAACGGTATGATTCAACTAAACAACTACATACTGGTGTGCCTTGGTATGCTTTGAATATTCATACCGACGCTGCCTTGCCAATAAGGGCAGGAGCCATATGAATTATTCACGTGGGTTCAGGGTCTGTGCGGCTGGAGGCGTGTTTGAGGTGGGATTTGCTACTGCATATCCTGCGAGGTACTACACTTGGAGATTACCCAGATATTGCCAGCATTCAGTGCAAACTTTACCCCCCCCCAAAGGACCAATCACAAAACTGGAGGAATGCCAGGCACCCAGCATTACTGCAGCACAGGTTAATGCTGCATTGTGCAAGGCCAATAATACAGCTTCCATGGGACCCAACAATATCCCTGGATGTGTTCTACATGAACTACAAAGTGAACTGGCACCACATCTGTGTGCCCTGTTCAATCACAGCCTCACCTCAGGCTTTGTCCCTACCAGATGGTGCACTGCTAACAGTCATCCCTCTCATTAAAGGGGGAGCGACTACAGACCCTGGGAATTATCACCCCATTAGCCTGATGAGTCTGATATGTAAAGCTGTGGAGTGCATCATCATGGATCTAATTAACAAGGCTATAGGGAATCTCCAAACTCTAGATCCCACTCAATTTGGTTTTGTGAAAGGTAGATCATGCTTGGCCAACCTGGTTGACAGTCACCAGAGCCATGAATAAGGGCAAGGCAGTTCATACAGCCTACCTCGATCTGCCCACTCAGGAATTACTGAAACTCACCAAACTAGGCATTAACCCCTACATCACTAGGTGAGCTGCAAATTGGCTCAGAGATAGAACCCGCAATGAGAAAGTAGTGGACTCCAAGTCAGACTGCTGACCAATCATAAATGGAGTCCCACAAGGATCAGTCCTGCGTCCTCTCCTATTTGGCATCTACTTCTCAGAAGTCCAGGCCAACACAGAGGAACTCTGGCTGACCAAGTTCACAGACGCCTGCAAGCTGGGAGCCATTATTAACTCCCCAAGTGATGTAGACATCCTACAGAAAGGCCTCACTAAGACAAATGACTGGTGTTGAAACCATGGCCTTAAGCTTAATGCCAAAAAATGTGTCATCATCCCCCTTTGGGAAAAAGTCAGTTCCCACTAATTGCCACATCGATGGGAGCCCACTGAACACTGAAGGCACTATAAGAGATCTGGGGACACAGGTTGACAGCAACCTCTCCTTTGACCACCACATTGCCCCTGTGGTCACAAAGTCCTTCTATGTGGCACATCTCATTACCAAGGGTTTTGCATCCGGGAAGAAAGAGGTCATCATCTCTCTCTACTCTTCCCTCATTAGGCCAGTCATTGAGCATAATGCCCATTTGGCATGTACCTCACTAAACATATGTCCTATATGGACAGACTCAGAAGACTGCAGCTACTCTCTGTCTCATATCATCTACTAAGAGGTGATCTCTGCTTGACTTACAAAGCCATGTCTGACCCAGCTCTGTTAGAAATGCTACATCTAAAGAAATCCCAATCCCTCCTCACCACATGCTCCATAGACATCAACCTCATTACCACAATCAACAGAACATACTGGGGGGGGGGCAGGTTCATAACCCAGAGACTGCCCATGCTCTGGAATAGATTTCCCATACATGTCAAGCAGAGCACCTCACTGGCCCTCTTCAAGAGAAATCTAGACAAGCGGATAGTAAATAGAAAGTTCACCCCCAGGATCACTCCAGTGGCTCTACTTGATAGAGGCACTGGGAACTAATGTCAGGTGGCACGATGCCAAGGCACTTCTATGGGCTAGGCTTGTAAAGGCTCCAGGGCCATTAGCCTAGTACACAACCTATGAACCTATATATGCATAGACAAGTGTACATACACGCTGAGCACACAGACAAATTATACACACACACACACACACACACACACACACACACACACACACACACACACACACACACACACACACACACACACTGAAATAACCAACCATAACATACCCAACAAGTAGAACTAAAGAAAATAGGATACAATGGGAGAAAATAGCAAGTATACAATGAAATAAATACTCACATGAAAGTATAGTATAACTGGTAACCTGTAATAAATAAAACAAACACTACTTAAAGCATAAAACACTGTAACAAAATTTTAAATTAATCCCATATATAAAATGTGTACACTTACCTGTATATCCAGTTGTGTGGTATAAGCAGGTTATGTGAAATCCACTCTCCTCAGTTGATTTCATCTCCAAATGACCATCACAAAATCTACATTCAACATGACCATCCACAGCCATCATCTCTTACACTTGCCACAGCAGGACCAGTGCTCCTATGCACACCTTATATAAAGCCTATTGAGTCTTATTCATAAGCCTACTGTCACCAGCAAAACTAAATTGTAAATAATGATAGTAAATGTACTAGCCTCTCTTGTAAGATTTTGTTGTGACTGAGTTCTCGAATGAGCTGAATTTGGCAGAAAAAAAAGAAAGAAAAAAACATACCTAACTACATCCCACCATACCCCTCCCCAGAAAAAAAAGAGGAAAATAAACAATCATTCCCCACAGGATATTCCCAGGCAATGGCTAAAATTAGTACTTCGTGATGAATGCATTACCATGTAAATAAAGTCAAATAAATAAATAAATGCATTGAATCATTGAAGACATTTTAAACAACCCATCATTTAAGCTTCGGATTAAATTAAATGAAAATAAGTCATCAGAAATTTAAATATTAAGCACAAAATATCTTCACACCCTAAGTTGTCTCATCAGGGCCCACTGGAGTGCAATAACAATCCCATTAATTGGTAAAGAGCAATCCTAAGTGCTGATCTTTGACTTTGTGTGAATAGGTGTCTGTACAATACAAGTCCAAACCCATTAGCACATCATTACAGCCTGCAATCCCATCATTACCATTTACAGCATAGATACTGGGTTCATGAAAGAGGAGAGCATTCACAGCTGGGTCTCCTTGAAGGTATTTAGTACTACAACCAACCCTCCTAAATCTTGAAGCCTTGCTACTAAATATATACTGCATTCTTCACACCAGTTTCTCTCCATTCATAAGTCATAAAGGTACAATCACACAGACCCAGCAAACATCTATCATAAGACACTAAACATTGTAACTCAAAATAGACAGGATAAAAAATAGTAACAACTAGTAAAAACTAAAAAATCTAAAATAAACAATCAAGTTAACAAAGGGACCATGTGTATGTACAGCACAAGTGTTTCTCCGGTTAAATTCTTGGCTGGGGTGCTTTCTGTTTGGAGTCTGCATGTCTTCCTTGCATTCAAGTGTGTTTCATCTGGGTGCTCTGGTTTCCTCCAACATTACAAAGACATGCATTTGAAGCATTTTTCATCAGGCCTACACGGAAAATAGACCCTGTCCTATGTCCTAGTACAACTTTTCCAGTAAACAAATGTTAAATATATAAGTAATTCCCCAAAACAGCAAGCAACCAGGTACCAAAGCACAAAGACCAGTAATCCACACTAGCACTTCTGTCAGGCGAAGCAATAAAGCCACGGATAAAATCTTCAGTGAACACTCATTTATTTAGCAGATGCTAACAGTTGCAGAACCACCAGCACTAACACAAAACACAAACGTCTTAAAGTCTCCATTTTCGTTTGATACACTTGATCAGTTGTGGGCCATCTCCTATGACATTCACAACCTAAGCTCCAAGCAGACCAGCATTGTGGGAAATGGAAAGAGTATAGTGTATTATGGCCCTCCCATATTTGGGTATCATTGATGAACTCAACAAACTAGGCATTACTGGCCCACAGACAAGACCCATTTAGACGTCGATAGTTGTGGAGTTCA
>NW_025051397.1:0-12318 GCF_019279795.1 Protopterus annectens | reverse complement strand
TTATCCTTTTGGTGAGGAACTTTGGGGCCTTTCAAGGCATCCAGTTATTCCATTCTGTGAGGGGGCCCTCCTTTTTTCCTTGGGGAATATAGAAGGTTTTCCTAAATCTACTTTAGCAAATATGTAGGTGTCAAACGAAGGCTACATCAACCTGGGTCCCAGATCTCTGATGACTTTTTCTGTGCTCAGTGGATTGCCACCTATATGGTAGCTAGGGTAGCCTTGTTTTTCCCAAAGGGTATGACTATGCATTTTTTGGCTGCTTAACTTGGTGGGGCCATGGCTCTGGCACCAAAGTTATCCATTTCTGTGAGGCCCTTTTCTGGAGGATATCTGTGTCAGATGTGTTTTGACTATGGCGCCTAGTTTGCAGTCATCTGCAAACTTTGTCAGCTGTAACCCTCCTGTGTTTGCTTGCATCAGAAAGTAGATGCCGAACAAGAGTGGACCCAGGACTGAGCCCTGTGGGACACCACTTGTGACAGAGCTTTGAGTCTGACATGGCTCCAGCAACTCCTGACCCTGTGGGTTCTGTCACTTAGCCAGTTTGCAACCCATCTTGTGATGTATGGGTTTACATTCCAAGCTGATGAGTTTTTCGATGATACCTGAGTGGGGTATTGTGTCGAAGGCCTTGCCAGGTCGAGGTAGGCTGTATGGACTGCCTTTCCTCATCAATGGCCTTGGTGACTGTCTCAAAAAAGTCAACCAAGTTTAAGAGGCAGGATCTGCCTTTGAAAAAGCTAAACTGAGTTGGATCCAAAGTCTGCAAGTTCCTATGTCTTATTTATGAGTTCCATTATGATCCTCTCCATGGCTTTGGTAGATAAGGCTTGTCAAGCTAATGGGGCGGTAATTTCCAGGGTCTGTGGAGGCACCGCCCTTATGAAGTGGGACCACAGTCGCCGCGGCGCCACTCCTTGGGCACGTATCCTGAGGTGAGGCTAAGATTAAACAGCTGTCTAACTGTGGGTTTAATTCCTCATTGAGTTCATAGAAGCACACAGCCGGGACACCATCCGGTCCCATGGATGCTGTGTTTTTGCCTTAGTGAGGCAGTTCTCACCTGGGCGTTGGAGATGTTTGGGGGGCTACAATCCTCTGGAATAGATATCTCCTTTGGGGGAGAGTTTGCACTGAACCTGTCAGCCAGTATGTTGGCAATGTGTAGGTTCAGTAATTTTCACATCATTTTGAACTAATTTGAGCATATCTGGGAGTTTCCTCCTAGGTTTCTAACATAGCTAAAGAAGGCCTTATGATTCTCTTTAGAGTCCTTGGCGATTTTTCTCTCAAAATTTGCCTTGGATGATTTTATGAGAGCTCTTAGTTTTTACTTATAATGATCAAAGGTGTCTTACCTTTCAAGGATTTTGCTCTATCTTGTAGTAGCTTCCTCCTTTGTTGTAGAGCTTGTTTATGGCTGGGGTCCACCAGACTGGACGCTGCCTTGGTACAGAGAGTCTTAGTTTTGTTTGGGATTGCCTGATCCATGCAGTCCTGTAGGTGCTGGTAGAAGGCATTTGTAAGTGATTCAGCGGTTTGAGTAATGTTTACCACTGGCTCAGGGCCTTAAAGGAGACCACACTAGTTTTAGAAGTGTGAAATCGGCTTTGAGAAGTTTTTCACTGTGGTCTTTTTTGTTTCAGGTGGGCGGATGAGGACCTCCAGCGAGATTAGTTTATGATCTGATCTCACCAGTGAGGGGTATACTTCCGTGTTGAACATTTTGATCCCATGTTCGTGATGATGAGATCAAGTATGTTTTCTCCTCTTGTGGGATGGTGACTAGTTGTTCCATGGCATTTGAGTTTATGAACCCAGGAATCTTTGGGTTAGAGTGTTCGGCTTGAGTAGTGTTCCCAGTCTATATTAGGGTAGTTAAAGTCACCTAGTATGATGGTGTTTGAGATACATTTATCCTCCAATGTTTTCAGGAAGGCCATGTGAGGTTCCTGAGTTTGAGAGGTGGCCTGTAACATGCTGCAAATTGCAGAGCAGTCTTGCCTATGGTTAATTGCACCTGGATGGTCTCCGATGCATCATGCGTTGCCACCAACCTTGAGGTGTGGGTGTCCTTATGAATATGGACACCCTCCTTTCTTGGTGTTGTCCTGATTTTGGGGCCGGAACGCATGATATGAGGTGAAACCTGTTAGTGCTGGGGTGCTCTCAGGAGCCTTGAACCAGGTTTTCTGTCAAGCACAGACATCGATGTTCTCCATATTGAGAAGGGCCTCGAAAAGCGCAAGTATCTTGAGATTGAGACTTCTGGCATTGAGCAGCATTACCCTTAGTTTTTTCCTTTTGGTGTTCTAGGGTGGTAGGTTTAGAATTTGAGCCTTGGCTCAAAAGGCACTATGGGGTGGTAAGAGCTCTTGCCAATATCCGGAAGCCCAGGGTGACAGGTGCAAGCCGTCCCTTGCAAGGCAGCGTGGCTTGTCCAGCATGTCATCCCAGGCAGACAGACATTGGATCCTTTTGAATGACACCAGAATTTAAGCCACCATTAAAAGCTGATCATCTTATCACTGTATTGTGGCATCATTCTAGGTGAAGGCAGGATACTGCTCAAGGTCAGGGTCATACCTGCCTGGGCTACATAATCAGAGAGCTCCTCGATGTCCCTTTCATGTAGTCCAAGGAGGTACGCTCAGGTCGCTTGACACCCGAAGCGTGGACAATGACTGAGTCGCGACTTGTACCTGCTGTTGAGAGACCTGAGTGCTTGCGTTATGTGGCGGATTCTAGCGCCTGACAGGCAGCTTACTGTGACCTTCTCTTTACTCAGTCTACAGGGTGGCGGGACGCCAGTGTGTCTGACTATGGAATCACCAATGACAAGTGTGTCTGGCATTTTGTTTGGCCTTAGGCTGTGACTGTTTGACACTCTGACTGTGTGGTCTATGTGTGCATGTGTTGGCGTGAGGTAGTAGTTTGGGTGTCTGCTTTGGTGGCCTCTGCTGTTTTGGTAAATTTTTGATCAGAGCCTCAGTATGTCTTTGTGTGAGTATGTGTATGATTTGAAGTTGTGATGGTACCATGTGTGACTGGGTATGTATTGTGTGGTTACCTTCTCCTCCTGTCTGGTCTTGCCAGTCCTATGTTGAGAGAGCTCAGCCTCCAGTTTCCACGTATAGTTGCATCTCTCGCATGTATTTGTGTTTTGGGAGAAGGAGAGGATTGTCTCAGTACATGAGGCAGTTGTAACATTGCCTCAATATTCCAGGTTCACCAGCGTTGAGCTGAGAGGACACTAGCAACTGATCCCCACATACTAGAAGTAGTAGATAAAGAGACTTTCAAAGGACTCCGGGGAAGTGGGTTTTAGGCTGGCGGGTACTATCTATAATAAGAGTGCTTTATCAAGGTGCAAGTACTGTAGGAGTAAGTGCTAGGCTTTACAGATAGAGAATAGTCTACTTGGGAATCAAGTAGAGATTAACTTTTCAGTTATAGGATATGCTGGTTAGATCAGCAGTACAGCTCGAGGAAGGTAGTTTTAAGGGAAAATTGGAAGAGTGGAATTTAGATGGCCCAAATAGTTTAACCTTGTTTAACCGCCACGCTCTTGTGTGCAACAGTGGTAACTCCGCTTAAATGCTGGCTATGGTTTTATAGCAGGGGCTTGAAGGAGCTTAGGACTGGCCCAAACGACTAATGGACTAATGTTTAGTTTCATTGAAACTTCACCAAATCAGACAAAAAGGCCGCCAGTGCTTCCCACTCCCACTGGTAATCAAAGAAACTTCCTCCTTCCTAATAAGGCAAATGGATCAGTAAATAGAACTAAAAACAAAGCCCAGGGATCATAACCTGAAACTGACTACTCTAGTTCAGTAAGGCGAAAACAAGAGATTTTTTTTGTTTTATTACAGAGACAAGGAAAACAGATATTAATTGTTGCAATCGCTAGCCACTTTAGTGTGTAGGCCTACAGAAACAATTTGCAAATAATTAGTAAATTTAAAGTGCAATAAACAGTGTAAATGTAGAAATACTTAAAGTAGCAATAAAACAGGCGAAATGTAGCGTTGCTAGCTTAATAACACAGTGGGAAGCCACAAAAATACTTATATCTGGTAGAGTCACTAGTTTCTGCTGCTTGGATCACTCTGCAGGCCACCACGAGGATCTGTGCTGAGTTGGTACAAGCTGAAAAGCATGTTTAGGGTTTTATAGCAGGGGCTGAAGGAGCCAGGAATTGGCCCAAAACAACCAATGGACTACTAGTTTCTGGCTGAAACTTCACCAAATCAGACAGAAAGGTTGCTCAGTGCTTCCCACTCCCACTGGTAAGCAAAGAAACTTCCTCCTTCCTAATAAGGCAATGAATCAGTAACAGGAACTAAAAACAAAGCCCAGGGATCAGCAACTCTGAAACTGGACTACTCTAGTTCAGTAAGGCAGGAAAACAAGAGATTTTTTTTTTGTTTTATTACAGAGACAAGGAAAAAACAGACATTAATTGCTATAAATGCTAGCGCGACTTTAGTGTGTAGCCTACAGAAACAATTTGCAACAATTAGTAACTTAAAGTGCAATAAACAGTGTAAAATGCAGAAATCACTTAAAGTAGCAGTAAAACATAAAATGCAGTTGCTAGCTTAAATAACAGTGGAAAGCCACAAAAATACTTATATCTGGTAGAAAGTCACTCTTTAGCTCTCTGCTTGGATCACTCTGCAGGCCACCACGAGGATCTGTGCTGAGTTGGTACAAGCTGGAAAACGCTGTTTAGCGTGTTTTATAGCAGGGGCTGAAAGGAGCTAGGAATTGGCCCAAAACAACCAATGGACTACTAGTTTCGGCTGAAACTTCACCAAATCGGACAGAAGCTGCTCAGTGCTTCCCACCCCACTGGTAAGCAAAGAAACTTCCTCCTCCCTAATAAGGCAATGGATCAGTAACAGGAACTAAAAAACAAAGCCCAGGATCAGCAACTCTGAAACTGACTACTCTAGTTCAGTAAGGCAGGAAAACAAGAGATTTTTTGTTTTATTACAGAGACAAGGAAAAACCAGACAGTAAATGCTATAAATGTTGTAAATCGCTAGCGCTTTTAGTGTGTAGCCTACAGAAACAATTTGCAACAATTAGTAACTTAAAGTGCAATAAACAGTGTAAAATGCAGAAATCACTTAAAGTAGCAGTAAACAGGCGAAATGCAGTCGCTAGCTTAAATAACAGTGGAAAGCCACAAAAATACTTATATCTGGTAGAAAGTCACTCTTTTAGCTCTCTGCTGCTTGGATCACTCTGCAGGCCACCACGAGGATCTGTGCTGAGTTGGTACAAGCTGGAAAACGCTGTGTTTAGCGTGGTTTTATAGCAGGGGCTGAAAGGAGCTAGGAATTGGCCCAAAATGACCAATGGACTACTAGTTTCTGGCTGAAACTTCACCAAATCGGACAGAAAGGCTGCTCAGTGCTTCCCACTCCCACTGGTAAGCAAAGAAACTTCCTAATAAGGCAATGGATCAGTAACAGGAACTAAAAACAAAGCCCAGGGATCAGCAACTCTGAAACTGGACTACTCTAGTTCAGTAAGGCGGGAAAACAAGAGATTTTTTTGTTTTATTACAGAGACAAGGAAAAAAAACAGACAGTAAATGCTATAAATGCTGTAAATCGGCTAGCACACTTTATGGAGAATGTGACTGATTTATGGCCATTTTGACTAAGGAAGAAGGTATAACAGTTGAAGACCTGAGCTATACCATATTGGTGAGGACCAAGTCCAGTACTTTGTCTCCCCTAGTTGCAGTTGAGGAACAGACTAAGTGGTACAGAGAGTCTGTATTTACAAAGTCCAGAAATCTCTTGGTATACATGTTAGGGTATGCATAAGTTTTGAAGTTGAAGGGTAAATGAAGTCCCCCTAGGAGAATGGTGTTTGTCCTAATGTATAAGGACTCCATACTAGTCGGGTAGTAGGCATAGGCCAAGGGAGCATACAGGGATTCCTATAGTTAGGTATGAATTGATAAGGGTTTTGTTAATGCTAAGTTTGGATATGGAGGAGTTCTAGGCTGTTATCCTGTCCAACAAGCCTGAGATGAAATTTTGTTTGCTGAATATAGAGCCACCACTGGCTTCAGTGCCTTTGTCTGTTGTGGGGTGCCTGAATGCATGGAAGAAGCTGAAACCTCACACTGATTGACTGCTGTTAATTCTCTTGAACCAAGTCTCTGTAATGATATGTATATTGATGCACTCCAGGGTAACAGTGCCTAGAGGGTGTGAATTTATTTTGTTGAAAATCCTAGCATTGAGCACCAATACCTTTTATGTTGTCCAAATTCGTTTGAAGCTTTTGAAGACTGACATTGCCTAAAACTGCACTACAGAGATAGACAAGGTTTTAGCCAATATTCAAAAGCCTTATAGAAATAAGTGCAGGCCATCCCTGGCAAAGCTTTTAGGATTGTCTTCTCTCCTCCCAGGCTGATATATATTGAACCACTCCCTTGAATGACACCAGAAGCTAAACCAGCTCTTGAACTCAATAATATTTTGTTTATATTGTTGCATCATTGTCAATTATGGTGAAATGCTGGTCAAGGCTAGATTCATACCTGCCTTGGTCACATATTCCGAGATCTCCTTAGTCTCTTTTTTATATATTCCAGGAAGTATGTCTCAAGTCATTTTTCCACTTATAATATGACTGTGTCATATGCTCACTTGTGGTTCAAGGACTTGAGCGCATGCATGTTGATGTAACAAATCCTGGCATTAAATAGGCAACTAACCAGCCTGGTGGGTGCACATCAGTGTTTCGCACTATGGAGTTACCTATGACTAGGAAGTGGGAGTGTGTTGATGTTTGCCTTATGGGATTTGAGTTAAAGACGGAGTCTGACACCCCACAGGAGCAAAAAAAAATTGAAAGATTTCTCCAAAGCAAACTACGGCCTACTAGGCAATGGTATAAAACATTTCAAACCCCCTGTTAACACAGCCAACAATTACTCCTATGCAGAGGAGTACACAAATGCCCTGTATAAACAACTGTATAGACTAACTTTGCCTGACCGGATCAAAACCAGGTCCTTCTGAAAAAACAGGCACCCCCTGGTAGACCAGGTATAAACAGCTTATATAACAAAAGGAAGAAACCGATGTCTAAGAACAAGAGGGAAATTACTCAACAGAAAAACACCTTCCTCAGCTTGAACAAGCAGATCAGATATCTTGTAAAGTCCTTTAAACATAGTTATAAAGCTAAATTAGTATCCCTAGCTAAAGATGATCATAAAGCATTTTTAGCTATGTCCAAAATCTAAAAGGGAATGCCCAACTATGAGCCAGACTTATAGTGGACGCTACCGCTTATACTGTACCTGAGGAAATTGCCAATCTGCTAGCTGACAGATTTAGTGCAAACTTCACCCACCTATCCATACCAGCCATACTCCATAGCATACCTGACACAAGTTCTCTACCTAGTATCTCCAAAGAGCAGGTCATATCCATGCTCTCCAAGGCCAGAAACATGGCAACTATGGAACCAGATAACATCCCAGGTTGCTTACTAAACAATCTAAAACAAGACCTAGTGGAACCACTTGACACTCTCTTTAACCTCAGTCTGAGCACTGGCTTTCTTCCAGCAGGGTGGTGAAGAGCAACAGTAATCCCTATGTATAAAGGGGGCCCTCAACTGACCTTGGGAATTATAGACCCATAACCCTAACCAGCCTTATCTGCATGGCCATGGAAAGAATCATTATGACCCTTATTAATAAGGATATAGACAACTTTCAAACTCTTGACCAAACCCAGTTTGGCTTTGTTAAGGGTAGATCATGCTTATTGAACCTGGTAGATGACTTCAAGAATGTCAACAAAGCCCTTGATAAAGGCAAAGCACTACATATTGACTATTTTTATTTAGCCAATGCCTTTGATACAAACACCATTCAAATATCATTGACAAACTCGCCCAGCTAAGGATTAATCCATATGTCACTAGATGAGCAGTCAACTAGCTCACAGACAAAATGCATACTGTCAGAGTTGGGGAATCCACCTCTACTAGTAGACCAGTCACCAGTGGCATACCGCAAGGATCTGCGCTGGGCACCCCACTGTTTGGAATTTATTTCTTGGACGTCCAGGCTAAAGTAGATGGCCTGTGGCTTACCAAGTTTGCTGATGATTGCAAACTGGCCACAATCATTGTGTCCCGAAATGATGCTAACATATTACAAAAGGGGTTAGCACAGACAAATTATTGGTGCCAAAGCCACAGACTAAAGCTAAATGCAAAAAAGTGCATTATTAACACCTTTGGGAAAGAGGAAGCCTCTGCAAATTACAATATTGACAGCACCCCCTGATCTCAAACCCAGTGGTGTGAGATTTGGGAACACAGGTTGATAGGAACCTAAATTTTGATCACCATGTGCCCACAATGGTAAAGAAAGCCTTCTCTGTTGCACATCTCATGAGAAAGGGCATCACATCCAAGACTATGATGTTATAACTCCTCGGCCCTCATCAGACCACTAGAAGAGTACAATGCTTCCTTTTGCATGTACCTCACCAGACACATGCAGCAGCTGGAGAGACCGCAGAGGTTTCTCACCAAGAAAATTCAGGGCCTCGAAAACATGACCTACAGGGAAAGCCTGAAAGCCCTGTGATTGTACTCTATATCCTACAGGCTGCTGAGAGGCAACTTGTGCCTGGCCTACAGAGCAGTCTCTGTCCTCACCCTATTGGAAATGCTGCACATCCTCAAATTAAATGGGACAGGAGTCAGTCACTCCAGGGATCTCAACCTAGCCTGTGACATTTACTGAACATGTTGGAGAGACAGATATATCTCCCAAAAATTGCTGCTCGTCTGGAATAAAACTCATATTTTATGTGAAGTAGAGCTTCTCAATTACCCTATTCAAGCCCAACCTTGTCAATTGGATGGCAGACCATAAATTTATGACCCTCATGGACAGGGGCAGTCGGTGCTGATCATAGACTTGTTCTGTAAATACAGTCAAACCAAGGTCAATTAGGAAACATGGGTATAACATGGCTAGGCTTGTAAAGGCCCTAGGGCCATTAGCCTAGTAACCTCCTATGAATGTACTGTTAGTTTTTTACAGTGCTGGGCATTTTCCTGAGGTTTCTAGCATAGTTATAGAAGGCCTTATGATTGTTTTTTTTCCTGGGTGGGTACTTTTCCCTCATATCTAGCTTTGGTTAATTTGATCAGGGACCAGAGCTCCTTATATTTATTATTGCATGCAATGAGTTTTTTTCTTTTGTTGGATAGCCTGTTTATATTTGGGTTCCACCATAGGGGTTTATTTTTAAATTCGGCCTTGTAATTACTTCAGAGGGGGGTTACAGATGCATCTATGCAACTATTTACATGTGTATAGAATTTGGCAATGTTTCATAATGGGTGCTTCCAGAGTTGAGTGTTTGTGAGCTTGCTCAGGATACATTTTTCTTATGTGATATTTAGGAATCATTTGTGGTTTAGGAAGGTTACTTTTAAGAGCCTCAGCTTAAGTAGGTCTAAGTGTTTGGTCTGTATTATGTATGATAGGTACAGAGTGGTGTTGATTGTTACTGACAAGCTGTTTCATGTTTATAGTTGCTTTATGTGAGAGCTTTGGCTCCGATAACATTCTATAACATCTCTCACACACTGTCTCAGTTTGTTTAAGTAGTAGGTATTTGTCAGTAAACATGAGACAATTGCTACATTGTCTCAAAATGGCTATTTCAACTAAGATGGCTACAGAGGCAGTTATAAAGTGCAAATCCATGGTTCCAGGTACTTACTAATGTGGACTGAAGGGAGAGTAGCACCTATGAGGTTTGGAGTTGATTAATGGAAGTACTATCTGTCTGGCAGTGGAGACAGTGCGAGTCTCATCACAGCTACACAAAACTAGGAATCAGTGATGCTTTGCTCCTTCTCTCACCAGAACAAAGAGTAGCACCAATGCCAAGCTGCTTTCTGAAAAGTAGGATTAACTCATATATTAATGGGCTCAGTGCACTTTGTCTTCTCTTAGTAGATACCCTAAATGGAGCCTACAGCAGCTGGATGCAACAGAAAGCCGAGCTGTACAAAGACCTTGAGTATTTTCTCACCCAACCTGCAACCAGACCACTCAGTAAAGTCAGGAATACATCGCCAAATCAGAGACCAGCAGGAGTCAGCACCCTTCTGCTCTTTCTCTCACTAGGAACAATATGGTAGCATTAATCCCAAACTGGATCCTTAGAAGCAAATTCCAGGCTTTCCAGTGATCGGTAATCACGACAAAGGTCAGGAAATAATTTCCCTCTGTTTCTTTGCTCACCTGAAGCATAACAGAAGTACTAATCCAAAGCTAATTCCAGAAAAGAAGTTCAGATTGTCCAGTGACTGGTAGTATAGTCCCAGATGTTACAGATTTTTAAACTAAGATGGAAAGAAGGGATTAATACTCTGAATACTGCAATGCACCAATTGAGTGAGGGGTAATGTGAAACAGAGGCTAACCTAATGTTTAAAAAGTATAGCAACAATTACATCCAATCACTGTCATCTACTGAGTATATTGGCTTTGGCTACTGGTTGCTCAAATGATCTGAGTGTGGTTGCTCAGCAGTATGCATATATGAAATAGGCTAAAGCTTATACTGATCCTCTCACTGCTTTCATGGTCTAGCTTGTAAATTGAGTGATTTGGAGAGTAGCACTGAACAGAGCTGAAGGTTCAATCCTGTCAGGATTTCAGGATTTTCTCACATTTCTGTTTTCATTCCTGTACATATGTAATAATCGCCAGCTACTTGTTTCACTGATACTTTCCATTGGCCCTGCTTTGCATGGCTCAGTCTGAAAACGAAGTTTTTACAGGTTTACATGCTTGTTCTGACTTTTCTGCTTCCATTCTGCTAATTTGTAACACTTGCCTGCTCACATATATGCATCACTGATAACTTCAGTGAGATTGCTTTATGGCTCACTTGACAAATGTTTCAGGAGTGCTAGTAAACAGACTGGAGGGTTCATAGGTTCAATTCACTTCAGGGCTATCTGCCCTAGGGCATTTATAAAGCTTGCCCAGAATGTGTTTGACTTCTTCGCCACCCATTTTAAATGTATTTTGCTATGCCCTTTTTCGAGGTTAGTATACTGGCCAGCCTCTGTCTGGCACAGTGACACAGAAGTGATACCCGGGTAAACTCTACGATTCCCATCCACTCATCAAGATTCCTCTTTGAAGAGAGTCAATGAGGGAAGCTGCCTAACCTGGACTGCCATTTTATACCAGAGTGAAGGGAGCCTCTGGGTTGAATCTGTCCCTCAACATGTCCTATTTATTTGAGTGCTGAGGTTCAGATTCTTCTCGTGAAAGGTGCCAGAAGCTCGATGGGATTTGGATTTTCTGAGGTGCAGCATGTCCATTAATTCCGGGTTGGACATGGCTTTATACATCAGGCACAGATCACCTCTGAACAGGCGGTATGCCACTGAGTAGAGCTGGAGTTTCTTTAACCGGGCAGCATATGGCATCTGTTTGAGGCCCTTTGATCCTCTTGGTGAGGTACTTTGGGGGTCTTTCCAGTTGCTGCAGGTGTCTGGTAAGGTACATCCCAAAAGGGGCATTGTACTCAATTATGGGACTGATGAGGGATGAGTAAAGAGGCACGATGTTACCTCCCTGTAATCTAGATGTGAATCCTTCCATGATTAGGTGGGCTATATAAAATGTTTTTCTAACCACTTTGGCCATGTGGTTGTCCAAATGAGAGATTGCTATCAACTACAGGGCCCCCAGATTTTAACAATTACTTTCTTGGTACTTAATGGATTACCACCTATGTGTGGTAATTTGTGGGCACTTTGTTTTTGCCAAAGGGGCAACTATACACTTTTTGGCATTTAGCTTGAGGCACATGGCTCTGGCACCAGTTACATCTGTTTCTATGAGGCCTTTTTGGAGGATGCTTTGTGTGTCGGCTGGAGAGTCGATTATGGCACCCAGTTTGCTGTCATCTGGGAACTTGGTCTGCCACAGACCTTCCGTTTGGGTCTGTACCTCAAAGAAATATATACCCGAACAAGAGAGGCCCCAGGGACTGGGCAGCCTTGGGAGCACCACTTGTAGCAACTGGTTTGGAGTCTGACATGGCTCCAGTAATCTCTAAATCCATGTGGGTTCTGTCCTTGAGCCAGTTTGCAATCCATCTAGTGACATAGGGGCTTATATTTAAGGTAGTGAGCTTTTTATTTTTTATAATTTGGGGCCCGGGAAGTTTGGGGTATTTTGGTTTAAAATTTCCCGGGGAAAGGCCCCTTTTT
>NW_025051396.1:10000-12946 GCF_019279795.1 Protopterus annectens | reverse complement strand
GTCATAGATCGCCTACAATGAATGCGTATATAGATCACCTGTATAGAATGCCTACATAGATCGCCTGCAATGAATGCCTATATAGATTGCCTGCATAGAATGCCTACAATGAATGCGTATATAGATCACCTGTATAGAATGCCTACATAGATCGCCTGCATAGATTGCCTACAATGAATGCGTATATAGATCACCTGTATAGAATCCCTACATAGATCGCCTGCAATGAATGCCTATGTAGATTGCCTGCATAGAATGCCTACAATGAATGCCTATATAGATCACCTGTATAGAATCCCTACATAGACCACCTGCATAGAATGCCTACAATTAATGCATATATAGATCACCTGTATAGAATCCCTACATAGATTGGCTTCAATGAATGCCTATATAGATTGCTTGCATAGAATGCCTACAATGAATGCGTATATAGATCACCTGTATAGAATGCCTACATAGATCACCTGCATAGAATGCCTACAATGAAAGCGTATATAGATCACCTGTATAGAATGCCTACATAGATCGCCTGCAATGAATGCCTGTATAGATTGCCTGCATAGAATGCCTACAATGAATGCATATATAGATCACCTGTATAGAATCCCTACATAGATCGCCTGCATAGAATGCCTACAATGAATGCGTATATAGATCACCTGTATAGAATGCCTACATAGATCACCTGCAATGAATGCCTACATAGATTGCTTGCATAGAATGCCTACAATGAATGCATATATAGATCACCTGTATAGAATGCCTACATAGATCACCTGCAATGAATGCCTGTATAGATTGCTTGCATAGAATGCCTACAATGAATGCATATATAGATCACCTGTATAGAATCCCTACATAGATCACCTGCATAGAATGCCTACAATGAATGCGTATATAGATCACCTGTATAGAATGCCTACATAGATCGCCTGCAATGAATGCCTATATAGATTGCTTGCATAGAATGCCTACAATGAATGCATATATAGATCACCTGTATAGAATCCCTACATAGATCGCCTGCAATGAATGCCTACAATGAAGGAGTAAGCTAGTAGAAGTGAAAACTGAAAAAGCTGCACTCAGACCAAACATGCTAGAGGCTGCCATAGCTGTTATAAGGAGACATAGCAGACTTGCTGAGGGTGGTTGCAATGCAAATGCTGCCAGACAACCCACAGTGAGGAGACGGGGGAGAGTGTACAGGCCCAGGGTCACCTACCAGGGGTTACATGAGCTGGAGATAGTGGAGCGCTATAGTGTGGACAGAGACCTCCTGCAGCAAATTGTTGAGCTGTGCAGGCCATGTCTCACACACAGAACCAACAGAGGGGAACCCATCCCAGTGGAAACCAAGGTATGTGTTGGCCTAAGAATACTAGCAACAGATACCTTCCAGAGACCAACTGGTGATATGATGGGGAGATCACAGGCATCAGCCTCCAGGGTACTGCACCAGTTCCTGGATGCCATGTCAGCATATGTCGGTGAGCATGTATATTTCCCCAATTCCCGTGAGGTATTGGCCAGCAATATGCGTCTCTTCCATCAAATAGCGGAATACCATGAGGTAGTAGGTGCAATAGACTGCACGCACATATGCATCAAAGCACCAGCCGGTGAGTGGGGTAGGGCCTACATTAACTGCAAGGGCTTCCCCTCCATCAACTGCCAGGTCATGTGTGATGCCCACGGCATAATAATGAATGTGTGTGCTGGCTGTCCTGGGAGCTACCATGATTCCCATATCTGGCATTTGACACAGCTGTACCAGACATTTGCCAATGGGGACATCCCACATGGTCACCTAGTGGGGGATACTGGATATGCACTGGAGCCGTGGCTGATGACACCCATCAGAAACGCACACACACCTGAACAAGAATGCCATAATGAGGCACACACACAAACACGTTATGTAATAGAGCATGTGTTTGTCTGCTCAAGTCACAGTTCCGGTGCCTGGACACATCTGGTGGAGCCTTGCAGTACTCACCAACTCCATGTACACAAATTGTCATGGTATGTGCTATGCTACATAATATGATTCTGTGAAAACAGCTGCAGCAGGACCAGCATAGGGCCGGGACAAACAGCCCCCCACCATTGCCAAGGCTATCACAAGCAGAGCATGACTCAGAGGAGGAACAACCTGAGCATGCCCCAGTAGGCAGAAGGAGGCGTGCCCAGTATGCCCTGGCCTTGGCAAAGAGGCAACGCATAGCACATACACTGGCTCAGTAGGAACCCTGGGAATGATACCCCTCTCTGACTCACTCATATAGTAACAGGGACGCCTAACATGACACAACTTGCTCTCAAACATGTACAGGGAGTGTAGTATGTGCATCCGACAGAGGCAGCCCTGCAGCACCGCATGAGGCATGATTGCCATGTGTTAAGCAATGTAACACCATCTAGTATATGCAAACATGAAGACCCTGCCTAACATCTCACCCTCACCAAGCATGATGCCACACTATGAAGACAAGAAGATCAAGTGCAATAATTGGCTGAAGTCTTGCTGTTAGCAAGGGGGAACAAATGGCTGACAGCCTGGGATGACATGCTGAGCAAGACATGATGCCCCACCTGCTAGGGATGGCACGCACCCAGCACACCTGGCTGTGCGGATACTGGCAAAGGCTGTTGTCACCCCCACTGTACCTTGAATAGGTAAGGCTGGAAACACAAACCCACCACCATAGGTAGCACAAGAGATAACAACCTGGACATAATGCTACTCAATGCCAGAAGTCTAACCTGCAAGGTGCGTGCAGACCAAACCCACCACAGCATGGAGAATGGTAATATCTGTTCTGTAACAGAAACCTGGGTCAAGGCCCAGAAGAGCACCCTAATACTACCAGGTTATGCCTCATACCATGCTCTACAGCTCCAAAACATGGAACACACTACAATAGGAATGTAGCTATCAGT
>NW_025051396.1:0-5000 GCF_019279795.1 Protopterus annectens | reverse complement strand
CTAAGGCACTTTTAAGCAGTTGTAAGTGGGTTAGCGCTGGTTTGCATGGAGGTCACGCATGCGCACTGCCGCTTAGCTTCACGCACACACTCTTAGCTAAGCACACAGAAGCGCACTCCCGCTTACTACTGCTTAAAAGTGCTTACTCTCGCGCACACCCATGCTATTTTCTTTTAAAAAAAAGAAAATGGGGAGATAGGAAAGTGGTGAAAAAGGGGGCACAAAGAGGGTAGGACAGTAAGGAAAAAAGCTCGTGTTTTGCAGGAGGGATGTAGGAAAGGCCCATAGCTGCCCATTTCTTCGTCAGCAACAGCTGTGCATATGTTTGTAATTTGGTGTGAAATTTGAAACCTTCAACCCCTGAGGGAGGTGTGAGGACAACAATATTTGTTGTACAGCCAATTGTAATTGCCAGTTTACATGTCCAGCAGACATGTGTGCAAAATGGGCAGCTATGTATGGAAGTGTAATTTTTGTGGGTACAGAGTGCCCTTTTTTTTTTTCAGGTGAGAGTGGTATGTCAGGTACAGGAAGTCGGTATAGCTGTGGAGGTAGGTAGGGGAGGTTAACAGACAAGACAAACAAGACGCATACAGGGGTGGTGTATGACACATGTGGGGGGGGTTACACAATTGACGGGGACGGATGTTTGGATATCTCGAGCCCATGAGCCCACAGATGGCAACAGTGGAACTGAGATCCCCACCCATGGGCAGTTGCCACTGTACCTTCACTGCCCTGGACGGGGCTGTGCTGGGGGCTGTGTAGGATGGGCAGCAGGCACACCCATGAGTTGTGCCACCCGTGCCTCAAGCTGGCGTAGGGGCCCAAGCACAGCGTGCCTGATCTCCCTAAGGACCACAGTCCGGACACTAAGGAGGGTGAGTGGATGTTCTTCTCCGGTCACGCTTGCAGAGGGGGGGGCGAGCCCCATCCCCTGCAGCGCTTCCACCCACAGGTGGCACAGGGCCACCGGATAAGGATCCGGCCTGGGCACTACTGCCAGGTGCACTCGCCAGCTGAGGTGGGAGAGGTGGGTCCACTGGAACCCGCCTTCCCTGTCGTCCTATGTTTTGCATTATTTAATGACAGTTTGGGTTAGTAACGTGCAATACCATTCACAATTAGTTGTAACAAAATGCATTAGTATTCCCTTTAACCAAACATCCATAAATTCAAGCCATTGAACAGCAAGCATAACACATGCATAATTTGAACAACAATACACAATCCAACAACATGCAGGGTTGATTGATGGCAACAGACCATCAGGTTTGGATGTATGAACAGGGCACATGCATCAACGTACATGCAAATATGTATGAACCAACAGAACAATTGTTCAGGGGAGTTAATTGTAAATACACATACCCATTTCACGTGGAATGGATTATTTGTGGTTATAGGGTAGGGTGAAGAAATATTTCATTAACAACTTCAAATACCTATACATATGCTGTACATTTCTACTAGCTGCAGATATATACACACTACAGGTCTGACTACAGTGTCCTATGTGTAAACTTATGCATGTTGGTGATAGGAATGCTACTGCTACATCAATATACATTTCATTTTTATTCATACACATTCATATCTGGCTCTGTTCAGCTACAGCATCCTGCTACATTTGCTTTATATGGCTCTAGACAACTGTGGATGTTTGGTATTTCATACAACCATACTATCTGCATATTACAAACTGAGAACAACATATCCAAATTGCGGGACACACATTCCAGCTTCAGTACTTTATTCCACACATTTCGCTGTTTGGTTGTGCCTGTCACATTCATTTCATTCTGTACTGACTGCAATATACTTTATTCAGGAGTTATTACAACTTTATTGGTGGATTCATACCTCTTTCTCACACTCTCACTTGTTTTATTTTTACAATTCAGGATGGTACTTAATTCTAGGCTTTATTGACATGTTTTACTTGGTTATAACAATCCTTTCCAACAGTCTCACTTGTGTCATGTTTCAGAATTTAAACGGGGATATATTTCACACATGTGTTTTACTCAGCTTGTGTAGCTGTAATTTTCAGCCTGCTGCAGGTTATGTACTATTATATTACAGGTGGAACATCTTTATTTCAGACTTGTTTCATTTTTATTTTTGGATTACAGGCTGCATCACACTTATGTAATCACACAGTACTAGCAGAATCTCTCTTAAACTGTTTACTTGCACTTTATATTAATAGGTGACGAAACAGCACTCTTTTGCAAGCTGTCATACTTATATTTTTTAACAGTTACAGGGAGAGAATTATTAACCTGCCTGGTGAAGAATCCACTAGCCTATCGGCATAGGCTGGATGATTCGCGGAACGGACACCTGCAGCTGCAATATAAATGAAGTAATATTGGAATACACATCTCCATAATATCAGCTAGGTTAACTTTCTACATAAATAATTACATGTAACTTAGTAGTGGGGCGTTGGGCATTTGCCGGGCCTCCTGGATCCAACGGTTCAGTTGTTCCTGCTTACGTCGTGTCAGGTCCGCATGGTGGTGATGGACCTGTTCACCAGTCCTTGATATTCCTGTGGCACTGGTGAGATCATGTGCCAACCGGTCCCATGCCTCAGCCTTGTATGCACCCCACAGGACCTGGCCCTGCATGAGTTGGGCCTCATGATCGTGGACGAGGAGCCAAACCATATATTTAGACTCCTCAATGCCCCACCTCTGTGCTCAGAAGCAACTACCCTCTCCTACACCTGCCATCCTGACTGCAAATCGGTTCTACAATCAGTTATGCTGTGTATTCCCGCCTATGGGGCTTATATATGCCGTTTTTCCCGCACTTATCTGTGATTGGCCATTTTGGAAATGTATCAGCTTCACAAAACCTGCTTTGTCATGCTTCTCTTTCCATTCATTCCTATATATATGCTATTACTGCATTTCTAAGAGCAACTGTCATGGCTTAGTGGTTCAGTACTTTGACTATGGTGCATGGTATCTTGAGTTCGAGCCTGGCCATTGCTTTTTATATTTTATGACTGTCTACACAGGCTAGAAGGTGTGAGTGTAAAGGCAGTTTTGATACAGCTTGCTCAACATTGCCCGTCGGTTAGCTTGTTGGCGCGGTGAGCAGCTCCGCGCAAACGGGTCACGCTGGTTTACGTGTCATTTGGCTGTCAGCATGCATATTACACTCAGCTCAGCTATGGGAACACAGTTTCAGCGTGTTAGAACTCTGCTCAACCCCAGGCACTCATTTTACACCTGTTAAACCACTGCTCACCTACGGGCACTCATTTTACACCTGTTAAACCACTGCTCACCTACAGGCACTCATTTTACACCTGTTAAACCACTGCTCACCTACGGGCAGATATACTCAGCTTATTTTTAATAACAAAGTGTTATAGGTATGAGACTATGTGGAACATTATTTAGTTGAATGGTTGTGATTGATTTATTTTGTGTTTGCATGGTTGTCATTTATTTTCAGTATAGTATTAGAATAGGTTTTGTATTTTTAATAGGGTTGATGCAGTGCTTAGGCTCATTGGTGCATTCAAAATGTGATGTCATTGATTAACAAGTCTTAATTATTGTATAAATATGTTAATTGTGATGTTCTAACCGACTCTGAGGATGCCTTTTTAGGTGAAAGCGCTTAGTCGGTGGATGTCTTGGTGAATACATTTTCCTGGTTTTTTATTGTTGGTCCTGAGTTCTGTTTCCTGTTGTTGCCTTTCGTTATTATTTTTTTTATAATTTTGCTGTGCCCTTTCGTAGGGTTGCACATTCTGTTCATTTTTTAGATATTCTCAGCTTGTTAGAGTGTAGCTCAGCTATGGGCACTTCTGACATTTGTTTTTTTTTTTTTTTCACACATTTCTTCATAATACATGGCCCATTTCATTACATTTTACATAAAAATTATTTTATACATGTACATATATGTCAGGGAATTGTTTCATGCTTATTTCACTAGGAATAAAAATTGATGTTGTGGGGGCTCGAACCATGACTGCCTCCTCTTCAGCCGACGCTCCTGGTCAGCTGCACGCTATTGCTTCTTGGCTTACTTTGCATATTTAGATCTTACATGCTTTTCCACTGACTGCTAACTGTGGCTTAGCGACGGGCACGTCCGTGCAAACGAGCGCACTCACGGGCAAACATCTTTAAAACTTATAAAAAAAAATATAACATTCATTTTTCCATTTTATGTTTATAGTCTGTGGGGGCATGTGTTGTGTTGTGTTTATTGACATTTACGCGGACTCTGTCGTGGGGGTTTACTTTCAGGACTGTTACTCTTCTGGGGGCGTGTCCGTTTGCAGGCTCACTGCCCCACGGACACGCCCCTACTTTTTACACAGATCCGTGCAGTTAGTTTTGCAGGAGTCAGCATGCCCTCATGAATATGCATGGCATGCTGACGTCACACAGTTTAACTGGAGCCTCAGTGTAAGCCTTGTTTCTCTTACACGGAGGCTTTGTGAATCCTGCCCTTAGAATTTAACACCTCTGTGTGAGAAGTGCATATCTCTTAGAAGTTTGCAGAACTTGGAAGTTGTAAAGCAATGAAATGCCTTTACATTTGAAACCTAGTAATTGTTTCTGTTTCAAGACAGTAGAAACACCTCTAGCTGTAGACATTGTGTCTGCTTCACTGAAACTGAGAGATAACACAATTGTAAAACAATTTCAACGTATTTTTTTGAAATTTTGTAAGTTAACTCTGTATGTTCTAGCTATTAAAATATACATTTGCACAGGAATATAGTTTATATACATTTTTGTTCTTTTCCATCAGGGTACACTGTGGACACATCCTTGAAACTCAGTGCTGTATAACCCCTATTCAACACACTTCTACACCAGCATTTTAGTATACACATACCATACTTCTCTTACATTTGTAAGACAAACATATGGATCATATTCATATTCACAAATGACATATGATTATTTACAAATTTCCAGATAGCTGGGCTGGCAGTGCCATAATCCTCCACCCCACTT
>NW_025051395.1:0-11441 GCF_019279795.1 Protopterus annectens | reverse complement strand
AATTTTTGTTTTTCTTAAACAAAGGCTTTGGGGGGGGGTTTTTTTTTTTTTAATGGGGGGGAAAAATCTCAGCTTCTTACTGAGGTTGACTAGGGCGCTCCTCCATAAGTGGGATTTTACTCTTTTGCAACAGTTTTCTTCTGCTGTAGAGTTTAGGCAGAGGACCACCAGATCAGCTTTTTTTTTTTTTTTTTTTTTTTTTGAGGATAGCATCTTGGTTCTATTAGGGATAGCATGATCCACGCACTCATGTAAGTGCTTATAAAGTGCATCTGTGTAGGATTCAGCAGTCGTAACTATTGTCCGTCTGCATGGGTGTCATGAAGTTTGCCACTTTTGTCTTAAGTGTGAAGTTGGCTTTGGACACAGTGGTTTCCCTAATTGGGGGTGGGGGCGGGATGTGGATGTCTAGGCTGATTAGCTTGTGGTCGGATCTGACAGAGGAACGGACCTCTGGTGTGGAACACTGGTTGCCCAGGTTGGTAATGACCAGGTCTAGGAAATTAATGCCCCTGGTGGGGGTGTGAATACGTTGATCCAAGGAGTTGGAATTTATGAATTCCAGAAAACTTTGAGCAAGAGAGTTGGCACATGAGTAGTTTTCCCAGTTAATGGTGGGGTAGTTGAAATCACCCATTAGGGTGTTAGGTTGTACCCTAATACTTTCCAGTGTATCAAGAAATGAGGAACCTGTCTTTTCTGGAGAATATGGTGGAGAAGGAACTCTAGAAACCTACTTTTTTAGAGATTCCTCTCTGGCTTCTCTTATAGGTTTCATAGGCGGCAAGTACAAGATTAGCTGCTCTTGGGGGCTATTTTAAGCCTAGCAAATTTATTTTTTTGCTCAAAATAACCTCTCATTTGAATGAGAAACTCTAATCATACTACAGGCAATTTGAGGGGACCCATCCACAGGATAAAGCATTTAGGATCTCTTGCATCTGGAGGCTTTTATTTCATCCATCTGGAAAAGAGTTTTCTGATATCCACACTCATACCAATAAAATGGTTTCTTCACTTCTGAAAAAAGCCAGGTCTTTTTTTTTCCTGACAAGGTGCTTTTCTATTCCATCTTTTCTGCAGTACCCGTTATCCAAAAGATTTACAGGGAAAAGCAGAAGAGGTTGTATGTCTGGGTTACTACTTGCAATGTTGATTGCTTTTCTGTACTATTTGCAGAAAGCCTCAAGTATTTTTAGGATAGTAAATGCTAAACTCAACTTTTTCCATTAAGGGCCATGTGGTAGCCATTTCCAATTTCTGCACTGGCCAGAACTCAAACAGTGCGCTTTTTAATAAAGTCTCAATTCTGGAATCCACCCCTCCTTTATTTTACATTGAATAGTACTTTACTTTTGAGCCAGCTATCTTGGCCAAGTTGGTTATTCTCATGGAAGCAATTTTCTAGTGATTTACCTGTACTAGGACTTCTGAAGAGCAAAATGCTTCTGTAACCTTACCCTACTACTTTGCCTTTCACAAAGAAAGGATTTCCTTGTATACTAACCCATATTTCATGCCAAAAATGGCTAATGTAACCAATTTAAATCAGTTAGTTCACTCTCCAGTTTTCTTGCATCACCATCCTATTCAAAGGAGAATAACTTGATTTTTCAAATGAATGTGTCTACACACAGGTCACATACTATGAACAGGACAAAGCCCATACAAAAAGAAAATCATTTGCTTCCACTGCATAAAAGTTGGAAGGGTACAAAGTTACTAAACATTTGCTTTTCTGGCTTTGTACCTTCATTGCTATGTGCTGCGACAGGTACAGCAATATGTTACAAACTATGCCAAAAGCACACACTGCTAAAGCTGTCTTCACTCTTATTTCCTTCTTCTAGAAGGTTTCTTTGGATGATGGTTGTGCAACAGCCGCTTGGTTTTCCTCAGCTACTCCTGCAGGATATCAAAACTGCACTTAGCCTTCAGGCGTAGGGCTTCCTTTGGGGCCACAGTGATCAATGGTTATATCCCCAATGACATCCATTCAAAAGTTTGATGTCAGTCTCTCCTCAGTTTCTGGAGCTGGAGTTCAGCAAAGTCAGATACCTACCCACTGCTGTGTCCTTTATTTTCCCTTTTATACTTGGATTTCCCCAAAAATGGGAAGCAGGAGGAAAATATACAGTAAATAAATCCCATAATGTCTTACTATTTTATTTCCATTTGCTAACCAGAGTGAAGCACTGATCCATTCTGTCATTTTTCAAGCTCTAACAGTAGAAGAAACAAAAAAACATTCAATTTAATAAAATACAGCATCACAGTAAGTAATAAAAAAACTGATGCTGTAATATAATAAGTCTGCAGTAAAAGGGAGTGGAAGAGGAAGAAGAGTAGCCATGCTACAAATGAGTACTATCAAGAAATTTTTGCTGGGTTAGGATTTGGGATTAGTACTCCTAGGACATGCTTGGGGGTAGGAAATATTAAGAGAAAAATGGGGATAAAGGGGACAAGGTGGGTAGATGAGAACTAGGTAAGAAAAGTTGTACAGTGCTAACAGAGCTCATCTGACTCAAAGTGATAGTGAAGTTATGAATGGGAACCTGGAAAGATTGTCACACAGTCTGGATGACTAGCATATATCCACTCATTGTGCAGAAGCCCTACTCCCAGTGTCTTTTAAGGCTTGCATCCTTGAAACCCTTCTTAATATGATGCTACTAAAAATATTTTTCTAGTCAAGTACTTCAATTCTGCCTTGAAAGAGGTTCAAAGGATGCAAATGTTTGTTTCACCTGAAAGGGATATCTCATGATGGAAAGAATTCCTTTATGGATGGTCAAAGAAAATTATCTGTCAGTAATGCCTTACAATCTTTCAGTGAAACTAAAGTAAGTGGTGTACACCTTGGTGACAATTAGGTTTTGGTGTTAAATGAACCCTGACTGAATAACATCTCAAACCAAAGTTTAGTCATAAATATTTCAAAAGTGCCAGAACTAAACTGGAAAACTGATTAAGTCTCCAAAAACCCACAGTTAAAACCTTGCCCATTTACATCTATATGCTAGTCTAGTTGGAGGATTCTGAGCACAAATCAAGATTTGCACCACCGTAGCTGGGTAAAAAGGGTCCCTGGCAAGCAGTGGAAGGGGAAAGCCACTCCCTACCCCATCACGGAGGTGAGCGATCTACATTCATACATGCCTTCCTAGTGAATGTACATGCTTCAACCTTCAGCTTGAAACATTGGCATCCTAACTGTCCTGGAGCCTTGCAAGCATTTCCTAGAATACTGGCAGTCTAGCAACTGTAATGACCTCTCCCTCTCTCCAGTAGAGGCATGAAGGCAGCAACCACCCATTTTCATCCTCCTCTGCTCAGTTCTTCCAACAGCCAAGTAGCTGCTCGAACTTCATCTGGGCTTTAGATTTGGCCTATATCCCTTCTAGTACTCTTTTCAGTAAGTGCCATAGGATCAGTTCTGGCAGATGGGACTTCTAAGTGTGCCGTCCTGATGTTACAGGAGTAAAGCACTCCCCTTATGCTACAGTGCAGTGTCACTACTGAAAAATTAATCCAAGTACCCAGTGCAGGAGAATAGAACCCACAACCTTAACCCTTCTGATCTTTAATCACCAAAGTTGAGTGTCCTACACGTTGAATACTGAAATACATTAATAGACTTGTAGCAAACTAAAGAGAAAACTGGCAGAAAGACAGCCTTCATGGTGAGAGTTGTAAATGGCTCATCGGAAAGTATGAAAGTGACCAGCAACATACCTTAGGTCTTGTTGCTGGGACCTTCCTTTTAGTATTTACTTCTCAGATTTCTAAGCAGGGAACCAACAGCTATGGCTAACAAAGTTTGCAGATGACTGCAAACTGGGGATTGTAGTTTAGTCACCCAAGGACAACAAGCCCTCCATAATGTACTCTCTCTCTCCCTAGTAAAATTTTGCGGTACTAAAAATGGGCTCAATCTAAATGTCAAGTGTATCACTTTTGGTATACAACCTCTCATCTCGTCATATTGCCTAGACAACACCACTATAAAATGAAACTTTAGTCAGAGATTTAGGTACTTCGGTTGACCACTCCCACTCTTTTGATCATTAGCCCAGCTAATTGCCAAAGGAACATCAAGGTCTAAAGAGGAAATCAGTCATTTACACTCAACACTGATCAGGCCAATTTCAACACCCTCTAAGATACACCTCATAAAACAAAGAATTTGTAAGACCTCAAAGGTTCCAAAGTAAAAAGATTACAGACCTAATATCTCTGAGCAACCAAGAGACGCTGGAAGCTTTATCCCTTTATTCAGTGTCTTACAGAATTAAAGGGGAGATTTCTAGCTCACTTACTGCATGATTAGACACACAAGTGTCCTGGACATTCTGCATCTCTTCAAGTCTAGTATCTCTTGCAATACTACAATCAGAAACCTACATCTTCAACATCTGTTGAGGGACAATAACCCAGCTCCTCCAAACCTCTGAAATAAATGCCTCCTGCCTGTTAATTAATGCAGTTCATGATTATTCCTTTAAAAAAGGATGACTGGATGGGTATCCACAAGTTTACTCCAGTACTGAATGGTGTGGTCCTTTGGCAGAAAGTGTGGTCTGAGGTACAGTAATGGCAAAAGATGAATGGTCATAAGACTCCGTGGTCTTGGAAAATATACGACTGTCTTATTTCCTGGTCATGATCACAGGAGGAAGACAGGTCATCTACAGGTTTACCAGGCTACTGCTTCAGATTTGGGACTGTTTTTCATGTGGTTTACAAGCAAGTTGCTTAGTGCCATCACTGAACTTTAAAGAAAAACAAACTAAAGTATCTTTTCCAACTCCTGGACAGTGAGGCACTTACTGTACATACTTGCAACCAGAACGTATACGGACCTCTTTAAATCAGCACTTACTGCACATGTTAACTGGTAGAATTTTTTGCATGGCAGCAACTTGACAAACTGAGGGAGAAAGGCTCACTACAACAGAATCTCAAAGCATCCAGTTACTTCAATAAAAAAGATCAAATGGGGATAAAGAAAAATGGAAATAAGATACTAAAATCTAACCATGAGGCACTTTGTTACATATAAAAAAATCATTATCCTGGAAGAGCAGCCTAGGGGCATACAATGTACCTTAGGACTTCTGTAGTAGGGAAGAAATGGAAAAGCATGAGGTAAGCAAGGCAATACGATATAGAGGAATGGGCTAGCAATTTGAGAACGTTCTAAGTGCCGAGTGGTCATCACAGTGGACCAAGTCCTACAAGTTCCCACAGACTGAGGTATACAGCATCAGATCTACATCATACAGTATTGCAAGAAAGCCCTGTTACATTTTGTGCCAGTTTAGAAATACTCAGACAGAAGTACCAGCCATGCTTTGAACTGGGTCAACAATTTGTCTCAGTAACTATGAAGCACTGTACCATGCAAATCTGATACTTCAATGGCTCTAATGTCCACAGCAGCAGATGCTACACCCTTTTACATTTGTAGGGATTCTAGCCACTGGCTTGTCAGATCCATCTGAAGCAGTGCGGTCAAGCCAGAGCAGGATTAGATACAGGGTTTATGTAGACACACTTCTACAAATCCTAAACACTTAAAATCTGCAATGTGTACTTTTGGAAAAGGTGAATGCAAGCGGAGGTCCTAACAGAGAAATATTTCATTCTCAAAAGAAGGAATAGGAGGAACCTTCAAAATTCTCGTCAGATCAAAATACAGTATTTGAAATACTTTTAGGGGTACAGTGACCATAGACTTTTTAAATAGGAATCCAGTAAATGAAGTCCATAAATAAGACAAAACTTCAGGGGAAAGACGGAAGCCACTATGGAATTCCCCATCCTGGAGTCACCAGCCAGACCAAGGGGAGAACTCATCTGGTCTATTTAAGCTCTTTGTGTATATAATTACATAAAATAAAAGCAGCAGATTTTTGAATATTTTAGTTAGGCCCTAGTAGTACAACCAAGATGTTTTAAATCTTAACTTTTCAGTGAAGCAAGCAATCCTGCTTCAAGATGCATGCCTATAATACATAACTATAAATATAATCATTGTTGTATAATAAAAAGAAAGCTGAAAAATATTTTTTTTGTATCAAGACTAAACAAAAATATATCTGAGCCATATAAATGGAAAACTGAAATTGAGAAGTTATGTACCTACCATAATGTTCCATGTTAGTTGTCTTCTCTCGCCTTCTTTCTTGCTTGATGGGATCGGAGCCGATCCTCGGCTCCGACTTGGCACTTTGCTAAGCTCGAGAGTCACTTTTACCAGCTCGAGGCAGCCCCATATCCCATGATGCAAGGCGGTAAGTACCCAGATCTCGTTTGGTACCTATAGGCACAACACCTAGCACAAAAAACTTCCCAGAAGGAAAGAAAGGCAAAAAGCCTAAAGGATGGGCTATAAAGAAGACCAGACAACTAGCTGGTCTTAAGAAGCATTCTTCCATACAGGGAGAAAAAGGTCTGTCCAGGCCAGGGGGCAGGAGGGAGGGTTGCAAGAAAGAAGGCGAGAGAAGACAACTAACATGGAACATTATGGTAGGTACATAACTTCTCAATGTTAAGTTGTCAATCTCGCCTTCATTCTTGCTTGATGGGACCGCGTCCCTAGCACCTCTATCCTGGGTGGCTCAATGGAACAGACTCTTGAGAACTGTAGAGCCAAAACTGGCTCTATCTCTGGAGGCCAAATCCAATTTGTAATAAGAAACAAAGGTATAAGGAGTGGCCCAAGTAGCTGCTGCACAAATAGTGTCTAATGGAAGTCTAGCCTGAAAAGCTGTGGAAGTGGCTAAGCTTCTGGTTGAATGCGTTTTTGGTTTTGAGCACAGCTGTTTTCCCCTGAGCTGATAGATTTCGGAGATGGTGGAAGAAAGCCATCTAGATAAGGTCACTTTGGAGACAGGAAGGCCTTTCTTATTATCAGCATAAGAAAGAAAGAGCTGATCGGATGGCCTTTCTTATTATCAGCATAAGAAAGAAAGAGCTGATCGGATTTCCTGAATTGTTTTGTTCTGTCCAAATAATATCTGAGTTGGCGGTGAACATCAAGATAATGTAATTTTTGTTCCGATCTGTTTGAGTAATTAGGGAAAAATACAGGGAGGTCAATAGATTGGTTCAAATTATTTTTCGAGGCCACCTTAGGCAAAAAGGTTGGATTAGTTCAAGGATACCCTGTCTTTTTGGAAGACCAAATAAGGGGGACGAACAGAGAGAGGATGAAGTTCTGACACTCTCCTTGCAGAGGTAATAGCAACAAGGAAGAGTGTTTTCCATGAAAGAAATTTCAGGGAACATGTAACAGCTGGCTCGAAGGGAGGAAGAATTAAGGATGTCAGCACTAGATTTAGGTCCCATTGAGGAGGACGACTCCTGACTGGAGATTTCAGGAGAAAAATTCCTTTTAGAAAGGCTCTACAAAGCCTGTGGGACATAATGTTGTGATCTGCAAACCCGACATGAAAGTTCGGGATAGCAGCCAACTGAACTTTGACCGTGGAAGATGAAGAGCCAGAGTGAAAGATTTCCGCTAAGAAATCCAAAACTGCCTGAACAGGGGCAGTAAAGGGATCTATATTTTTAGCTTTTGCCCAACAAGAGAAGCGTTTCCACTTGCTGGTATAAATCCTTCTAGTAGAGGATTTAAGGAAATACTATGATATCCCTAACAGGATTAGAGATCATAGGAAGCCTGGCTAAGGAAGGAAGTGGAGCAACCAAGCTGTAAGGTTGAGAGAAGGAATAGACCGATGCAGCTGACCCGATTGGTGAATCAGAAGGTCTGGCATTGGGTCCAGATGCCACGGCTGCACCAATAGGTGACGATGGAGGAACAGAAACCAAATTTGTCGAGGCCAATAGGGAGCAATGAGAATCATTTTGGCTCTCAAAACGGTGACTTTCTGGAGTACTTGTGGAATCAACGGAAAGGGAGGAAAGGCATAAAGTCGTCCCTGGGGCCAACCCTGGGTTAGAGCGTCTCTGGGGGGATGGCCTGGCAGTGGGAAGAGAGAAAAGAAGTCTGGGCATTTGCTGTTTTGGGGAGTAGCAAAAAGATTGCAACATGGGCGGCCCCATTCTAGAAAAATCTCCTCCACTATAGATTGTTTGAGAGACCACTCGTGAGGCATGAGAATAGCTCTGCTCAATCTGTCCGCTAGAATGTTGGTTTTCCCAGGGATATGCGTTGCTACCAGAAACCGATGAGAGGAGATTGCCCATTGCCAAAGTCTGAGAGCTTCTCGACACAAGGGGTAGGACTTCCGCCCTGTTTGTTGATATACCATACTACAGACATGTTGTCTGTGTGAACTGCAATTGTTCCCAAAGGAAGAAAGTCGTTGAGGGCTTGCAACGTTAAAAGCACTGCTCTCATCTCTAGGACATTTATGTGCAGGTGGTATTCGAACGGTTGCCACGTCCCATGAACCATCCTGCCCTGATAATGACCCCCCCCACCCGATCAGGGAGGCGTCCGTAGTGACTGTGCTGCAGGGGCCGGGGATACAAAGGGTCTGCCTTGATGAATCTGGGGAGAAGAAATCCACCATGACAGATGATTCTTGCAAATTTGTGTCACCAGGATTTGGTGACGCATGGGAAGTTGTTGGTAAGACCACTGGGTGAACAACATCCATTGAAGAAGACGCATGTAGAAGCGGGCCAAGGGAAGAAGAGTAATGGCCGCAGCCATGAGGCCCAACACCTTCAGAACCATTCTGGCTTGCACCTTTTTGCTGGCCAGGATGATCCGCACGTGACTTTGGATATCTGAGATTCTTTGGTCTGTGAGGGTTGCTGACATCCGAACAGTGCTTAAGTTTGCACCTATGAAAGTAATAGACTGGCAGGGCAATAAGGAGGATTTTTCGTAGTTGATCGAAATTCCTAATTGAGTGCAGAGATTTAGTGTGTAATCCCCTGGCTTGAAGAAGTTGATGCCTGGTGGTGGCTGAAAGGAGCCAGTCGTCAAGATACGGAAACACCTGGAATCCTTGACGTCTCAGGTGAGCCGTGACCACTGCCATACATTTGGTGAACACTCTGGGGGCTGAAGTGAGACCAAAGGGCAGGGCTCTGAACTGAAAATGACTGGACCCCAGCCGAAAGCGGAGAAACCTTCTGGAGCGTCTGTGAATTTTTATGTGATAGTACGCATCCTGAAGGTCTATTGAGCACATCCAGTTGTCCTTTTCTAGGAAGGGCAAAATTGATTGAAGTGTGACCATTCGGAATCTTGTCTTTCTCACAGACTTGTTGAGTCTGCTGAGATCCAATATTGGTCTCCAGTCTTTTTGGGGACCAAAAAGAATCTTGAGTAGATTCCGGGCTCTGAATGGTCTGTTGTAACTGGCTGAATGGCCCTTTTTGTAGAAGCTTTGATACTTCTAACTTTGTAATTTCCCTTAGACCGGGTGGCACATCTGGAAGGAATTTTTGTGAGTGAAAGGACTTTCCTCGAAGGAATCTTGTAACCCCCTCGGATATGATCGACTGTACCCATCTGTCTTGAGAGAGAGCCAAGCTTCTGGGTACAGCGATAGTCTTCCCCGACTGCCTCCAAGGATGGACAGTCGGGCAACATTTCAGGGATGCTGGAAGGGCTTGTCAGAGAGAGGCTCTCTGCTTCCCTGGTTCTGTGGACCCCTCTGCCTCTAGAGCGGCGCACTGTTGGCTATTACCCCTCTGCCTCTAGGGGTAAACTGACCACATGCGTCTGGCGTAACTCCCTGGGATTTCACGGAACCACATTTTCCGCCCTTCTGACCTTTGGGGTAAAGGTCTAGAGGGGTAGAAAACAGACCCCCACGGGCAGAAAGTCTTGCCGTCCTGCTCACACCTGGTCAATGTATCCTTCACTTGAGGGCCAAACAATGCTGACCCATCAAAGGGAGAATTTGAAGGACCTTAAATCTGCAAAATTACAGAGCAGATCCAGGATTGACGCCTAAGAGCCACTCCTGTACCCCGTGGCTCTACTCGCTCCATCTGCTGCATAGATCAGTCGCGATGGAGGAGTTAGCTATAGAATTGAGGATTTCTAGCTGAGGAAGCAATCTTTTCTTGAGCCCCTGCAGCCTGTAGGATCCTGCACTACTTCACCTAGTTCCTTAAGGATGTCCCTTTGGAGTCTGGTGAAGGGACATAAATAGTTCAGCGAAACGCATGGCAAAGGTCGCTGAGGAGAACATCCGCTACTATACCTATCCATGGTCCTAGAATCCTTATTAGGATGGACTGGCACTGGAAGGATCTGCAAGTTCCTTTTTAGTGTAAGGCCGCCACCACCATGGCATCAACAGGGACACCTTTTGTAAGGAATTGCTTTTCAGAAGGGGCTGTAATAAATTTAGACGGCCTCCTAGGAACTGGCTCTACAGAATCAGGAGCAGCCCAAGCCTTTCGAGCAATAACCTCCATAAGGGGGTTGAAAGGTGGAGACACCCAGGAGGCGGAGGGTCGAGATCCAAACGCCTCTAGGTATACAGACTCATCCTCGGAGGGATTTATGGAGGGCCAGTTTCCCCTCTGTTTTAGGAGTTCTAGGATGTCTGAAAAGGAGACATCCTCAGAGGGGGATCTTGGCGATCCCTCCGACTCATCTAAGTCGGTATCTGAAGTGGTAGACCTCAGGGGAGTCCAGGTGTTTCCTCTTACAAGTCCTCTTGTGCGGAGGATCTCCTGACTGGTCAGGAGAATCCTCAGAAGAGGGGGTTCTTCCCAGTGGGGAAACCTGAGGCGGTGGATCCCTAGGTCCAGGAGCAAGAGAGATGGAAGAGATATAGACAGGCACTGTAGAAGGAGGAGCTAAGGGAATAGACTGCTGACTGAGCCCAGAGGCCCTTTACAGCTCTTCATCACCTCGAGGCCCCTCCCAGGGAGATCCAGAGAACCCGTTCAAGAAACTGGGACTCCCGGGCCCACGAAAGGGAAGGCTCGAGGTCGATGTCGGAGCCGAGCTCACCAAGGCCAAGCTCCAAGGAAGAGCGGGTCGGACAAGGGTCGATGCCACTCACCCCCTCGGAGGAGACCAGGGAAGCCCGACCACCGAATCCCTCCAAGGAAGGTCTTGAGGAGTAGATAAGAGTAGATGCTGAGGGTGCAGGAGGTGGTATCTGCCCCTCAGCCATAGCCGTAACTATTCCCGTAGACTCCATCTCCAAACTCTGTTGTAGAGTCGAAGGAGGAACTTGAAGGGGGTGTGGACTAATAGTCGTCTGTTGAGACTGACTATGAAGCATCTGGGCCAGTGCCTGTGATTTTAATAATCTGCCCCCCCTTTTAAAAACCAAAAACCCTCTCTAAATCCCCAAAAGGTTCCAAAAGATTTTAAAAACCTGGGGGGGACCCCCAGATGATCGGCCCCCCAGGGGCTCCGGGTTCCCCCCCAAAAAGGGAAGGGGTGGGGGCGGAAGCCCGGAAAGAATCCCCCGGTTCCAAGG
>NW_025051394.1:0-12651 GCF_019279795.1 Protopterus annectens | reverse complement strand
CATAAAAACACATGCACACAGATTCTATTGTTTTCTAGCACCGATAATATTAAACAATAGACATGAACCCAGCCTTCAGCTACTGTCAGGGTCCCAAGCTCTAATCTGCCAGTTTTAAGCCTCAAAGCAATAATATACCAGTTATTTCTACTGCAATTTCTGGTAAAATAGAATTAAATGCATTACATAATATACTGTTCTCAGCCTTTGCACTTCATATATAACAAAGTGACATATGCCTGACCACGCAGCTTATATATATCTCAGATATGTATCCCTCAACAATTATATTTGATACATCTTTTCCTAACAACTTATATATTTGAATACATATTTTCTAACACAGATGGTGAGAGAGGGAAGAGTGTGCATAACTATGGTTGTATCAGTAATCACAAGTTGTTTCTGACTGTTGACATAATTTATTCAACAGACGATCTAAGTAAAATATCCAGGTGTACAGTGATACATAGCTTCCCAGTAGTGTGTGTATGTCTGTGTGTGTATGTCGCAGCGCCGCGTACTAGCTATGTGTTGGACAACGATCTGACATTCTTTTCTGAATAAATTCAAGTAATATGTCAAACGGGGAAAATGCTTAATTTTATGCCACTGAGAATTTGTAAGCATAGATGCTAAATAGAATATTAGAATAATTTGCTTGTTTTGTGAGAGTGGGGGAGGTTCTAGAAATTTTTAATTTACACTCCAAGTCTCTAATAATCTGAAGAGGCTGAATGTGTTTGAGAAAAAACAATATATTACAACTGATGTATAACTTTTTATCTTATAAAGAGTGTAAAAGGAAAATTTTACACTGTAGCCAAGTGTCTGTTCTGGCAGGCAAAGAGGGACTTGGGATATTAAATAACTTTTTTTAAGTATAAAGTCCACAGTTATCTATGTTTTGAGCTTCATTTCTAGCAGGTAGTAAATGTGTCACATGTTATCTATCTGTTCCACATTGTGCAGGACAGTGTAATATCCACATTTCGAAGCTGAAAGTTTGCCGATGGCTGCAGGTTCCTTAATTATTTTTCTTATTTATGTGACGGTGTGGTACAGTGTTCATGATGTTTACAAAACCCATTATTACTTCTTGGAAGTGCTGACTGGATTGGGAGTTGTGTTTTTATTTATTTTATTGGAGCAGGGTTTGCTTGGCATTGTGTCTGGGTCTTTGGACTTTGCAACTGAAGCTGTTGTTTCTCCTAAGAGTTTCTAATATTTAAAGAACTGGGTATGTAGTAAAACAAGTGTCAAAAAATAACATTTTACAATGCTGTGAGCTCCCTTCCTAGCTGTTGTTGTTAGTAAATGTTTCACATTTTTATTATTTCTTCCCATCACGAGGGTTAGTGTATAATGTTCTATATTTTGAAGATGGAGAAAATTAACTGTAAGCTGCAACTTCTTTTAATTATTTTATGCTATGGTAAAGTCAAACCATACTAAACTGCCTAAAAAAAAGAAGCCTCATCTTAAGAATTTAAGGACATGCAGTTGTAACTATCTTAGATTATTATTAAAACTGGAAATTTTTAAAAAGTCTTTTGCTAGACTTGGTCTGATAGATAGTCTATAATAATCTTTTCAGAAAATGATAACTGCATCATTTAAAATCCTTTACACACTCTACAAATTAAATCCTGGAATGAATTATTGTGACTAAGCTTTTCATACTTTCTGAGTGCTGCATATACCTATCAGCCCGTCTATATTTTTTGCAGAAATGGGGTCCCCCCCAAATATTTATCTGTGTCCAGCATAATATTTTTTGATTTTCTGGTAAAGCCTTTATTATTACGAGTCAATAATGCCAACTTGTATTTGTCTTATTGCTCAAAATGGCATACAGATGCAAACCTTTCCTCCTCCATTATTTTAGTGCAGTAGTAGCTGGTTCATACTGCTGCGGTGTACTGGTACCTGATGTTTGTTCTTTCAGTGCTTGGAGGGAGGTGAAAGCCTTGCATCTTGGCTTGTAGTCTTAGTATCACAATAGGTAGCACACTCTTTTCCTTTGGAACAAAAGGTTGTGTATTCTATTCACACACCAGCTACTTAGATTGATTTCTGTGAGTATTGATGCTGTAGTTCCAGCATAAAGCAGGGTGCTACATTCTTGGCTATGCTGTCCTAAAACGGGCTGACCGGATGCTAGATCTAGAGGCACCCATCTCTACATTAGAGTTGGTAATAGCCAAGTAGTCTGTAAAGGTCTCATGGCAGTTACCAAAATGAAGTTTTCAGGTATTTTGGCCAAATTTCCTTCAGTCAGTATGAGCATCATTTTGGGTCTCCCCTGAAAATAAGCCATTGGCCTAGTGAGACTAACCTAGTTAACAAAAAGTTCATGTGATTAGATAAATCACTATATCTCAGCTGTTTCATTATTATCTGTGTACTTTGATTATTTTAATGCATCAGAATCATTAAGTGGTTATGGTTAATATTTCTCAATAACCCTGTCCCTGTAAATGATCTTGTTTTTTTTTCCTGGAATCCACTTAAAGCCACCTGTATATGAGTCTTGATAGACATAAGCAAATCATTTTTTAATTACCGTGTAAACAGAGTGGCAGGAAAGTCAGTGGAACATATTTTCATTTTCACTTTTTGGCATGAATTACTCTGATTTTTGTTTTCAGAACAGCTCTTACTTACTGCATGTAGGCTTGCCTTTATTAGTCCAAATGCTGACAGGCCCTTCTCCTGAGGTGTCAAACCTATCAATGTAATCCAGTTAACTGACCACTCTTGCTTTTAATTCAAATAACTTATTAGCAAACTTTTAAACTACCTTGCTAATCATGAGTGTCTACAGTTAAAGCAGGTGTTTTGTCTGAACATTGACAAAATGTGCTATATTTGTTTAAAAATATTTTACTTACAATGTAGCACACAACAAAATAAGTTTGACTTTGTTCTTAAATTTGGGTTAATGATATTGTTTCTCTGTCTACTGAGGCACAGAAGATATTTTCCCCACCTGTTTTGTCTTAGTACCTACACCTTTGACAGGTTACGCTGTAGAATACCAGAGCACTTCATCCAACCATAATCTTTGAGCATGATAAATTAGTATTTTTCTGTGTTGTGAGCATTGCTGAAATTGGCAGGATTATAGTCTTCACTGCTTTTGGGCTGAATTGCAGTGGTTAGCATTTTCACCCTCACAGCAAGAGGTTTTCCAGTTCAATCCTCGGCTTGGGTGCCTTCTGCAAAGTTTGAGTCTGCATGTCCTCCCTGTGGTCAGGTGTGTTTCCTCTGGGTGCTCCAGTTTCTTCTCAAAGACATGCTGTAGGTAGATTGGACATTCTAAATTGGCCCTAGGTGTGAGTGCATGCATGTGTGTGCCTTCTGTAGAAGATTGGGTGCTGGGCTAGCAACTCAAACCCATAAAAACTCCACTGCCAATCATGAGTGGACTGGTGATCCACTGTGGTGGCCCCTGACCGGAAACAGCTGACAGAAGAAGATAGTCTTCACTGCTTTTTCATAGGGGAATGGTGTTTCATTTTTAACTTTGGATTATGAATGAGTTAACATGTGTGATGTATTCTACATTTCACTGGTATGTTTTTTCAGTGTTTTTTTTTTTTCTCTTTCATTATGTCCTACATGGCCCACCAGCTAGCTACTGTGCCCCTATTGCACCCGGGTAAGACTAGGAGTCTGGAGCCACCAATGATTAGAAGATGAAAAGCTGCATGTTAGATTACAAACAGACAACCTAAAATAGGCTTATTTGTAGAGAATATCATAGTTGCTGGTTTACCAGAGCATATGCTCTCTTATCACCCCTAGCAAAAATTATGGAAAAATGCATTCACAAACAACTTCTACGCCATCTCTCTCAACACAACTTAATAGCACACTGTCAACATGGCTTTAGACCATCACATAGTACCACTACTGCCCTTCTATCCTTCACAGATACCATCAATAGAAATCGTAACAAAAAACTCCTCTCATCTGCACTTTTCATTGACCTCTCTAAAGCTTTCGACATGGTTAACCATACCCTCTTAATCAATATTCTGGAATCTCTTTCCTTTGATTCTCTGGCCATTAAATGGTTCAGATCATACCTCAGCAATAGACAACAAGCAGTCCTGTGGGAAAATCAAGTCTCATCCTTTCTACCCGTTACCATTGGGGTCCCTCAGGGATCTATTCTTGGTCCACTTCTCTTCTCCTTATTTATTAATGATCTCCATGTAGCAATTCCACAAGCCACTTGTATTCAATATGCGGATGACTCCACACTAATATGCTCATCTACCTCTCAATCTGAACTAATTCTCTTACTCAAGATGTCTTCAACACTGTAGAAACATGGTTTACCAAACGCTGTCTCCTTCTCAATGCTAAAAAAACAAAACTCCTTCTCTTTACACCCACCACTAGGTCTTCCCCATTAGACTTTTCTATCTCTTCAAATAATGGAACTGTTATTCTCCCTGACACTACCACTAAACTTCTAGGTATAACCATTGATAATAATCTCTCATTTGATTACCATATAAACAACACCATTAAAACAGTAAACAGAAAAATAGGCTCCTTATACAGAATAAAACACTTTATAACCTCAGCAGCCAGAGCCAAAATTGCCCACTCCCATCTAATCTCAACCCTCCTGTATGCTTCACCTATATTTACCAACCTTAAGAAAACCAACCTTAACAAATTAGCAACCTCCTATAATAATACCACCAGATTTGCTACTGGCAATCCCTTCAGAACCCATCACTGTACTAATCTTAGACAACTAAATTGGCTTGAATTCCAAAACCATCTGATTATCCCCCAACTCACAATTGCCCACAAGTTATTTTACCAGCCCAATAATACCCCTATACTCTCAAAACTTATAGTCCCATATAATAATCTGAACTCTCTACGTTCTTCTAGCAAACCTCTTGCCAGTTTAACAAAGTCTAATAATACAGCTGGTGACTCTTTATTTACCAATGCAGCAGGAAAACACTGGAACCTACCACCCACTGAACTAACTCTAACTACATTCTTACCACTCTTTAAACAAAACCTTAGAAAATACCTTCAAATGCACTGGCTATGCCCTTGTAGTAACCCTGACTAACCATCTTCTTCACCTCTCTTTCTTCCTCTTCTTGCCATACTTCCAAACCTTTACATGCTTTTGACTTGTAAATTAGACTGACCCTATTTAAACTCTAATAATCTTAGCTTTTAAATACTACTACCTCATATGATCTACTGTATATAACTCTTACTATTCTGTTTTGAGCTGTCTTAAACTATATTCTGCTCACTGTACTGTTTCACAAGTGTTTTTATCTATGGTACATAACTCTTACTGTATTATATTCTGATCTAGCTCTCTTAAACTTTACTTTTTATTGGAACTTTTCTCAAGTGTTTTTATCTCAAGAATGTAAATCTACCTGTTTTTATTTTTATTTTGTTTTGTATTCCTTTTTCACCATGTAACAATATTTTATACTTTGTATATCTGTGTGGAGCTTTTCTCCCCGGGCCTTTACTGAAAATGGAAATATATCCAGCTAGACTAGCCCGGTCAACAAATGTAAAATAAAATAAAATAAAAATAAAATATGCACCATACTGGCCTTCTCTCTTTCTTTCATTAAAAGCACTTACCTTGGTTAAATGCTTCTAAAGCCTTTGACTAGGAGGTAGATAGAATGCAAACTGTTGGAATAAAGAAAGAAGCTGGGTGAGGAGGTAGACTGTGTGTGAAGGAAAGGGGCATTAGATTTATTTATTTATTATTTATTTATTGTCATTTGTTAACCGGCTTGGTCCAGCTGAGCCAAGGGCACATTTTCAGTGGAGATCCGAGAAAAAAAGCTCCGAAAACAAGTTACATTTAGTAATTTTACGAAGTTACATTTTTACAAAACGTATTTACAAATTGTAAAAATGTTGTCACTTGATAGAAATTACAATGAGGTACATTCTAGAAGTCGTAGATCAAGAATAAGAAACACTAATTTATACAGCTGTGTTCACATTACATAATATGGTCAAGTATCAAAAGCATATTTTTTGCAAGAGTAACCACAAATGTCAGCTATAAATTCCATAAGTAAAGATATGTACATGAATAAGATGTAGATATACAGTAGAGCAATAATTAGAAAGAAAAGTAGGAAAATAAGAAAGTGTTTTAGGAAATATACAAAAATAAGAAAGTGTCCTTAGAGTAAGGGTGAAGAAATACTAAGAAAGCGGGAAAATTTCTGGAATAAGATGTAGGTATACAGTAGAGCTATAGTTAGAAAGATAATATAGGCAAGTATGCTTAGCGTGATCACTGTTACATGAACACTGATATGGTTTGCAGAGAGAGACAGTGCATATGCAAGAGCGCAACATGCTGAAATGCATTGCTGAGGACATTTTTTCTGTTGTGTCACAGTGAAGCACAAGAGGAGTACACAGTCAAAAAGTGACTGTATTTGGTGATGGGAAGGTAGGCACTGTGGCAGATAAGGACATTGTATTTATTTGATCATAGTAAAGTGATAGCTCATATTGTTTGTCAAGAAACATCAGTGCATGTTTCTGAGAGAAACAAGTTCAAATACATTATTTTGGCCATTATTCTTTCAGCTGCTCACAGTCAATGATCAGAAGTGTAAGTAATCTGATAATAGTGATTCTGTTCATGTGGTGGGAAGGCAGGCTGTAGATAGACAATGAAACTGTGTATGTGAAAAAATAATCATAACTTTTATTTGTGAACAATCTGTGTGACTTCCTCATAGTCTGAGGAGGTATTCCAAGTAGGTGTACCCTTTCAGGAGAGGCAAATACTAGGGGAACAGATTGTATGTGAAATCAGATAAAACTAGTATTTGTAATTAAGAGAAAAATCGGATATGGGGTAAATAATTATAGGAGCTCCAACCTAAGGAAGTAGAGAGACAGGATGGGAATCTCAATGCATATATCCAAGGCAGGTGACCCTCTACTATTAAGTAGTATTCTATGATCAACACGAATCCTACCACAGTACAAAGATAGGAAACTGTTACTTTTTATGTTTTTGTTTTTCTTACTGGGTCAAATACACTACATAAAGTCATAAATATACTATGATTTTAAAAACAAAAATTAAAATCAGTATTTTTGTCACTGAAAATGAAAATTCCCATCATTTGAAATATCCATGCAGGGGAAAAAAAGGAATAGAGAATTGAGACACAAATTCATTGTTTTGTCCTGGAATGACTGTGCCTAAATATCTAGATTTGTTGTCCAAATAAATTTACTGCAACTGGCAATCTGTTTCAGAGATGTAATCCCATATTTGTAGGTACCACCAATAGGTCTATATGTTCTTAAGAATGTGGCAGGCAGCACTATGTTCAGATTCTATTAAGGATGGATATCTAAATTCTGAGCAGGAAGCAGAAGGCAGTGCATACTTATTATTATTAAATGCCATTGAAACAATGTCTGCTCTTACAGACTATATAGATAATTGCTCTGAATTCTGCTCTGTCTTCCTTCAGGTGATTAATCAATGACCTCTGTTGCTGTTATTACATCAGTCCATCACAATGTTATTCCTTTACATTCACTCTCAACCTTTCCAACCATGATGTCTCTTTCTGTGATATGTCCAAAGTATGAAAGTTAAAGTCTTTAAAGTCTTGTCCAGGGAATACTTATGTATTATCTCCTACAGTACTGACTGATTTATATTCATACATTTCACTATATACACTTTATTCTTTGCAAGAACCATAATTTAAAGTGATACGTTTTCCTCATGTCCTGTTTCTTCACTGTCCAACTTTTGCATCCATTTTACATTACTGAATACCATTGCTTGAACAAGTGTAATCTTCTTATACAAACGTACATCTCTGCATTTAAAGATCTTGTCTAAGTTCTTCATGGTTATACCGCAAAGAGGGATTCAGCATTGCATTTCTTGACTAATTTTCATTTCATAATTGATTATTTATTCCAGCAGATGGAAGATTCCCAATTTTCTTTTTCTTCATGTTAAAGTACAAACACATTCCAAGACTATATTGTTTAATCCTGATAAGCAGATATTGCTTTCAGTTTCAGCCAGTAATGCTGTACAATCAGCATCCTTCAATGTTCATGACTCATTTTTTTCATATAATCCTACTTCTCAGGTGATTTATTCTGCAATAAATTAAACAGGTATGGGAAAGTATACAGCTTTGTCACACACCTTTACCAACTCTAAACCATCCCAAATCTCCTTATTCTGTTCGAACTGTTATTCTTAATCAAGATTTTGCAACAGAATTATCAGTTGTCCTGGTACATCCATGCGTTTCACTGAGGCCTAAAGGTATTTTTATTTCTTTACAAAGACATCAGTATGATCAATGAAACACAAGCAGATATTTTGATATTCATGTGACTTTTCAAGGATCCATCTCACATCTGTAATGATGTCTTTTTTTCTTTCAGACACCTATATTGAATTATCACTTGTGACACAGACAAATTTACATTCATATAAAAGTAATCAAACTATATTAACATGCCAAAGATTGTATTTCGTCTGTCTTTTGTCCTTTGCTCTTTACTGTGTTTTCACTTTTGTAAATTCTTGTCCCAATTATAGATAGAAACAAACAACAGCTGGATTCACCAAACACAATTTAATGCAAAATCTTTCTCTCTCTCTGACGTCTCGGCCTCAGCCTTCAAGGAGTACAAATGAGATAAAAAGCACCATGCTTATATATACAACCAAACTTACTTAATTAAGACAATTGATCAATTATATAATAATTAAAACTTAAACTAACAGCATTTTCCAATTAAAATCCTCATTCACTCCATCTGGAAACAAAGTCTTAAATTTTAAAATATAAATAGCCTCTTTATGCAATAACATTTGTTTAACATTCAAATGTTCATATTTATCATCATGTAGTTGTTCTAAAATTGTTGCCTGTAATGTCTTATGATCCTCACTATGTATTTCTGAGAAATGCCTAGCAACAGGGCTTTCTATTTTATTATTAACAATGTCCCTGATATGTTCCAAGAGCCTTACCTTAAAGGCTCTCTTGGTTTCTCCTATATAGAACTTTTTGCAGGGGCAACTTAAAGCATAAATAACCCTCTCAGAATTACAGTGAAAAAAATTGTTTGTTCTAAAAGGAATATTATTAATATATTCAAAACTAGGGACCACAAAACTACATGCTTTGCACTTGCCACATTGGTGAGTCCCTCTACTGTTGAGATTATAAATCATGGTATCATTAGAGAAATTGAATTTACTTTTTACTAAAAAATCCTTGATGTTTCTCCCCCTCCGATATGAAAATTTCAAATTTACATTTAACCAAGGTTTAACATTGCTCAAAGAGCTAAAATAATTCCAAAATTGGACAATTATTTTAATAAATTCAGAGGTAAAACACCCAAAAGTAGTAACAAAATACATGACATCCTTCTCTCTTTGTATATTTTGACCTTTGGGAAAACCATCACACTTATTGTATATAGCATAGTTATTATTATGTGTCTCAAATTGTCCACACAATCTCATATAACTCTCTTCTAATATAGTCGTATTATAACCTCTCATAGAAAAGGAATTGAGCAACAAATCAACTTCACTATTAAACTCTGTATCATTATTACATAATCTAGAAACACGTAACATTTCTCCATATGGTAGAGATTTAATGGTATGAGGGGGATGGCCACTAGAGGCATGTACATATTGAACCACCCCTTCAGATTTCCTATTCACTGATGTTACCAGTTTGTAACCACTAGAAATATCTAGAATAACATCAAGATAGGGCAGTCGAGTGTCCATAAATAAACCATCAAAATCCAAATGAAACCTGTTTGACTTTAAATCTGAAATAAATTGATGGGCCAAAGACTGTTCCCCCTCCACCAAAAAAATTTAATCATCTACATATCTATAATATCTAATCACATGATTGTGAAAAAAATTATGTTTATATATATATTCCAACTCAAAAAGGCCCATGGCTAAATTAGCACACATGGGGGCAAATGCAGCCCCCATGGCTGTGCCTCGTTTTTGATGGTACAGAATATGATTGAACTCAAAAAAATTATTAGTTAAAGAGAAATGTGTCAGTTCAACTATAAACTCCGTAACAGGAGAATTACCCAAAAAAAATCTCACTGCCTCAATACCAAACTGGTGACTAATGTTGGTATATAAACTTTTAATGTCAATAGTTAACCAATACATGTTTTTGTTCCATTTAACATCACTGATTTTGTTCAAAAAATCAAACACATCAGTTAAAAAAGAGGGCAGTTTTTTAACATATGGTACAAAATAATTATGTAGAAAAATGCCCAAATTACGTAAGAAATATTTATAGTTTCAGCCAGTAATGCTCTACAATCAGCATCCTTCAATGTTCATGACTCATTTTTTTCATATAATCCTACTTCTCAGGTGATTTATTCTGCAATAAATTAAACAGGTATGGGAAAGTATACAGCTTTGTCACACACCTTTACCAACTCTAAACCTTCCCACATCTCCTCATTCTGTTTGAACTGTTATTCTTAATCAAGATTTTGCAACAGAATTATCAGTTGTCCTGGTACATCCGTGCATTTCACTGAGGCCTAAAGGTATTTTTATTTCTTTACAAAGACATCAGTATGATCAATGAAACACAAGCAGATATTTTGATATTCATGTGACTTTTCAAGGATCCATCTCACATCTGTAATGATGTCTTTTTTTCTTTCAGGCACCTTTATTGAATTATCACTTGTGACATAGACAAATTTACATTCATATAAAAGTAATCAAACTATATTAACATGCCAAAGATTATATTTCGTCGGTCTTTTGTCCTTTGCTCTTTACTGTGTTTTCACTTTTGTAAATTCTTGTCCCAAATATAGATAGAAACAACTTTGATCCAAAACAATACCAAAACAGCAAAATCTGCAGAAGTCAGGAATCAAAAAACAGGAACCAAAGTCAAATCCAAAAGCAAACTCTTTATTCTCCAGCACCTCGGTGTAACCACCTTTCAAGAGTATACTTATATAACATGGACTATGATGGAGTCATAACACTACCTGTTGTTGAGAGACTTGAATGCATGTGTGATATGGTGTATCCTGGGACCTGACAGACAGCTGACCATGACCTTTTCCTTATCCAGCCTGGTGAGAGGGATATCTGTGTGTCTCACGATGGAATCACCTATGACTAATATGTTTGGTTTTGTGGTCTGCCTAAAGGGCTTGGCAGGTGAGACACTGGTGTGTGAGCTATTATGTGTATTGTGTTCTGCAGAGGAAGTATTATGTGTAGAGTGCTTGCGTTTGTGTTTGGGAGGTTTCTGGTGTTAAGGTATGTTTCTGATGAGGATCTCTGTATATGTAGGTATGTATGATGTGGATTTGGGTGGAGTAGTAGGTGAGGTGTGCATGCTGACAACCTGCTCATTGTCATATGTACTAACTGGTGTGTGAGACAGCATGGATTCATTTCTCTAAATGCTTAGATTTTTAGACACATTTACAGAAATGAACCCCATTCCTAAGTCAGGGCATAATGTTCATGACATTGATTTTGTTTCAGCCATTCTCACTTGATGAGTGCTCTTCTCAGCACCTACAATATACCCAGATTTGCCTATTTTTACTTTTCATAAGGGGTTACTTGTATTGGTGGTATATATAAATATGTTTGACAATTAATTTTTATTATGTTAATCGTTCCTACTTTAACTGGAACTACATATCCTTCTTCCACATGCTTCTAGTTCCTGCTCACACATCTTGATATTTTACAAATGTATGTTTTTTTCAGTTTGTAAGATGTAGTCACTGGGTGAAGCAATTTTAATAATCAATGTTTTTGCTTTTTCTGTATTGAATGACAGTATTCAGTCTGTTTGCTTCTACATTCCTATCTGTGTTTATGGAATGATTCCCACATGATCACAGCTTTGCCATTTCAATAATCCTTCATGGTTCATATTTCCAATGATGCTCAGCAGCATCTATGTTGTAATGTTTACACAGTCTTCAATGTAACAGCCTTGTCACATTGTTATGTCTTTCGGTTTACAAACGTTCAGTCATAAGTGAATAGCAAACAATCCATTAGGGATAGTAAAAGACTTCTGTTTGTGGTGCAGAATACAGTTTGTCCAGTATAGATAAGATGCCATTTCATCAGACATAAAAATCATATGCAATAAAGTCAGAGAACTTCTTGTTACCAGAGTCATGCTTTGTCCAAAGCTCGTTGTTCTGTTGGTAGGAATGTGGTGAATTTAAATTCAGCTTTGACTTGCATTTAAATGTTTACAGTTACATGCTGCAAAATTTATACTTATCTGTGTCTCATACCCTTTTTATGGATTTCCTAAGCCATCTAGAATGTAGTCTGCTATCCTGAGCTGCTAATATTAACCTTTCATTTATTAGTTTAAATTTACCTTACTTGAGCAATCTGTGTGTCAATTCTTCATTAGTAGTCTTCAAATTTAACTTTCTTGACACCTTTCCATAACTCTTTTGGTACTCTGCCATTTGTCTCTAATGCAGCAAATCACTTTTGAACTCCAGCAATATATTTACAACATCATGCTTTACAAATACACT
>NW_025051393.1:0-7500 GCF_019279795.1 Protopterus annectens | reverse complement strand
CAGTCAGTATTGGTCTGCATTCCACACCCACACATAGATATATATAACACACACACACACACACACACACACACACACACACACACACACACAGTACAAGTCACCTTTACTGAGATGTTCTAATTCTTATCAATGAATGGATTTACTACTGGAGTTGAAGGATGTATAATGATTAGGCAGTCAGTATTGGTCTGCATTCCATACCCATACATAGATATACATACACACACACACACACACACACACACACACACACAAGTACAACCGTTCATCTTTACTGAGATGTTCTAATTCTTATCTATGAATGGATTTACTACTGGAGTTGAAGCATGTATAATGATTAGGTAGTCAGTATTGGTCTGCATTCCACACCCATACATAGATATACATACACACATATAACACACACACACAAGTAGAACTGTTCATCTTTACTGAGATGTTCTAATTCTTATCTATGAATGGATTTACTACTGGAGTTGAAGCATGTATAATGATTAGGTAGTCAGTATTGGTCTGCATTCCACACCCATACATAGATATACATACACACATATAACACACACACACACACACACACACACACACACACACAAGTACAACCGTTCATCTTTACTGAGATGTTCTAATTCTTATCTATGAATGGATTTACTACTGGAGTTGAAGCATGTATAATGATTCGGTAGTCAGTATTGGTCTGCATTCCACAACCACACATAGATATACATACACACATATAACACACACACACACACACACACACACACACACACACACACACACACACACACACACACACACACACACACACACACACACACACACACAAGTACAACCGTTCATCTTTACTGAGATGTTCTAATTCTTATCTATGAATGGATTTACTACTGGAGTTGAAGCATGTATAATGATTAGGTAGTCAGTATTGGTCTGCATTCCACACCCATACATAGATATACATACACACATATAACACACACACACACACACACACACACACACAAATACAACCGTTCATCTTTACGGAGATGTTCAAATTCTTATCTATGATGATTTACTACTGATTGAAGCATGTATAATGTTAGGTAGTGGTCTCATTCCACACCCATACATAGATATACATACACACATAACACACACACACAACAAGTCATCTTTACTGAGATGTTCTAATTCTTATCTAAGAATGGATTTACTACTGGAGTTGAAGCATGTATAAAGATTAGGTAGTCAGTATTGGTCTGCATTCCATACACATACATAGATATACATACACACATATAACACACACAAGTACAGCCGTTCATCTTTACTGAGATGTCCTAATTCTTATCTATGAATGGATTTACTACTGGAATTGAAGCATGTATAATGATTAGGTAGTCAGTATTGGTCTGCATTCCACACCCATACATAGATATACATACACACATATAACGCACACACACAAGTACAACCGTTCATCTTTACTGAGATGTTCTAATTCTTATCTATGAATGGATTTACTACTGGAGTTGAAGCATGTATAATGATTAGGTAGTCAGTATTGGTCTGCATTCCACACCCATACATAGATATACACACACACACACACGTACAACCGTTCATCTTTACTGAAATGTTCTAATTTTTATCGATAAATGAATTTACTACTGGAGTTGAAGCATGTATAACGATTAGGTAGTCAGTATTGGTCTGCATTCCATACCCATACATAGATATACATACACACATATAACACACACACACACAAATACACACACACACACACACACACACACACACACACACACACACACTCAAGTACAACTGTCATCTTTACTGAGATGTTCTAATTCTTATCTATGAATGGATTTACTACTGAGCTGAAGTATGTATAATGATTAGGTAGTCAGTATTGGTCTGCATTCCACACATATAGATATAATACACATATAACACACACACACACACACACACACACACACACACACACATACACACGCTCACACACAAGTACAACCGTTCATCTTTACTGAGTTGTCCTAATTCTTTATCTATGAATGGATTTACTACTGGAGTTGAAACGCCATATAATGATTAGGTAGTCAGTATTGGTCTGCATTCACACCCATACATAGATATACATACATATAACAACACACACACACACACACTGAGTACAACCGTTCATCTTTACTGGGGAGATGTTCTAGTTTACTTATCTATGAATGGTTTACTACTGGAGTTGAGTATATTGATTAGGTAGTCACTGTTGGCCTGCATTCCACACCCATACATAGATATACATACACACATATAACACAAATTACAACCCGTTCATCTTTATGAGATGTTCTAACTTATCTATAGTGGATTTACTACTGGGTTGAAGCATATAATGATTAGGTAGTCAGTATTGGTCTGCATTCCACACCCATACGCAGATATGCATACACTATATAACACACACACGCACACACACACACACACACACACACACACACAGCCACACGCATGTACACACACACACACCACACACACACACACACACACACACACACACACACACACACACACACACACACACACACACACAAAATGATGATGGCACAGATAGGTTGTGAGTATCCGTCCATTCTGGTATTCAAAATCTCCAGCAAGGACAACACCAAACAAATATTTGGTGTGTTAATCATGGGCTTACCTTCAGTGCATTGCATATAAGTCAACCTATGACCCTGCTGTATTGGAAATGCTGCATATGTGCAAGTCAAATGGTACACGGGTTACTCACTCTAAAGACCCTAACCTGGTATCTGACATTAATAGAACCTGCTGGAGGGACAGATTTGTCTCTCAGAGGTTACCAGACTTTGGAATGGACATTTCACTTCATGTCAAACAGAGTACCTCATTGGTCGTCTTCAAACGCAAGCTGGATGATTGGATGGAAAACCACAAATTCACCCGGGGGGGGGGGGTTCCATAGTTTCATTTTTCTGACTTTCTTATATCTACCATCAGGGAAAACTACTTAAGGAATCTGTGTATGTTATGTACTGCCTGATAAACATACAATAAATAATAAAAATGTATTACTTTGGTCAGTTGTAACTCATAATACATTTTTTCAGCCAGTTGAGGTATAAGGGTAGGTCTAAGTCACTTACTCACAAAACATATTCATACCTTTGTTTTATGGAGTCTCAGCTTTAGTAAGCAAACTCATTAAATGACAGAGAAGGACATTCACAAGTGGTGATCTTTAAATATGTGCAAACTGGTCCCTGTGTAATACAAACACAAGCTATTAGCATATCATTTTAGCTTTCATCTACCATCACCACTAGTCTAACAAAAACCTTATTGAAGTTCACACCTAGTTCCTGTGAAATAACTGAATATCATTAGTAACCCTCCTCCATTTTGTTACTGACAGTACTAAATATTATTTATGTGTATCATGTTGTCAGGGTGTGTGTGTGTGTGTGTGTGTGTATGCATATTTCTTTAATTTATTGAAACCAATAAGTAATCAATATTCAGTCATAAATCATAAAGGGCCAATACACATGCACACATGCGCACTAGGCTCTCAAATTTGGGAGCACATCTAATGTGTTCTCAAACTTTCCTATTCCATCCCTCCTACATTTGGAAATTACTTTTGAGTTCTGAGGCACCCAATAGAGTACCTAATACTTCCAAACTTCTCCCTAATTGTTTTTTCTTTTGCACAGTCTTCGAGGTAAAGTTGAAGGCATAGAATGACACATATACATACATACATACACATGCAAACTGCGCTAACATATGCAGCTATTTACCACATTAGAAGAGTGGGACACTTTTTCTATGTTTTTAGACTCCAACTTGTTACAGAACAAAAAACATCATGTTTGTTACACTCCTTTGCAAGAACTGTTTACAATTAAAAAATGAGTACACTCATCAAAACAAATAAAATGTCTCCACCTCTCTAATCAATAAAAAGGGTCCGTTGCCATGGACATGAACTTTATATATCTCGCCTGGCTTGGTGGATGCTGGGCATCCTGAGGCAATGTAAACTGCCTCATGTTTATTAGCAACCAGTTAATTCTAAAACAAAGCGTGGTATGTGAGAGATGTATTCACACAATGTCTGGAGAGCCAGCTACCATGAAAAAGCATTCCTACTGTGAATAACGTATCAGTAGTACACTCTGCATCCATCACACCAGTTCAGCAGACACATAAACCCATCTATGCTGAAACACTTAAATGTAACCTACCTAAACCCCAAAGACCTCCTAAATGAAGTGCACAACAAACACCCTCAACAACCCGGAATGCACTCTTTCAAAACACCACATCAGCACATATGGCTACATTTCAAGGAGCCTGTATCTAAGCCCGTACGGCAAGCCACCACAGAATCCAACATTCTAGTCATTGGAGACTCCTAGGTACATAGGAGGCTGCTAGACTATGGTCCTTAGTCTTTATAAGCCTAGCCATGTTATACCTTGTTTCATATTGTGTGTTTTGTGTGTGTGTGTGTGTGTGTGTGTGTGTGTGTGTGTGTGTGTGTGTGTGTGTGTGTGTGTGTGTATATATCTATATATATATATATATATATATATATACGTTACATATACACACACACCCACACGATTAACCTGACATCATGCCACCTGACCTTCTGTCCCAGTGCTCCTGTCCGTAGAGCCACTGGGTAAAGTCTGAGGATGAAATTTCTATTTCCAATCCACTCATCAAGATTTCTCTTGAAAAGAGTCAGTGAGATTCATAGGTAGATACTAGGCTATCGACCTAAAGGCCTAAGTAAGCCTAGCCAACAAGGTTCCCTGGCTTACGCCACCCAGGAAAGTTATTTTCCTGCGCCCCTGTTGAGCAGGGACACAGAAGTGATCCCTGGGGTGTATTTCCTATTTCCCATCCATGTATCAAGATTTTTCTTGAAGCATGCTAATGAGGAACTTTGCTTGACATAGATGAGTAGCATGTTCCACAGTATGGGAAGTCTCTAGGGCAGGAATCTATCCCTCCAACATGTCCTGTTTATTGTGGTAAAAAGGTTTAGTCCTAGCTGTAGCTCTGGAGGATTGGGATGTCTTAGGTGTAGCATGTCCAACAGCTCTGGGCTTGACATAGCTTTATATGTAGGCAGAGATCTCCTCAGAGTAGGCGATATGCTACAGAGTAAAGCTGGGGTTTTTGAGATGGTCAGTGTAGGCATCTGTTTGTGGTCAGTAATCCTCTTTGTGAGGTACTTCTGGGCCTTTCCAGCTGCTGCAGATGTCTTGTAAGGTACATTCCAAAAGGGGCATTGTACTCATAATGGGTCTAATGAGTGTCGAGTGAGGGAACAATGACCTCTTTTCCTAGATGAGAACCCTTTTGTGATGCGGTGTGCCATGTAGAAGGATTTCCTGACTACTGTGGCGATGTGATTAAAAGGAGAGACTACTGCCCACCCGAGTCCCCAGGTCTCTTATGACACATTTTACGTTAAGCAGACTGACACCTATGTGGTAGTTCATGGGTACAGAGTTTTTATCAAAGGAGATGACAATGCACTTTTTTGGCACTGAGCTTGAGGCGATGGCTCTGACACCAGTCATCTGTTTCAGTGAGGCCCTTCTGTAGGATATCCACATCATTTGAGGTCTCAACTATTGCTCCTAGTTTGCAGTCATCTGCAAACTTTATTAGCCAGAGGCCTTCTGTGTTAGCCTGTACTTCAGAGAAGTAGATACCAAACAGGAGAGGTCCCAGGACTGAACCCTGTGGTACTCCACTTGTCACTGGTTTGAAATCAGATTTGGAGTCTGCAACTCTACCTGTGGGTTCTGTCAGTGAGCTATTGGCAATGCATCTTGTGACATAGGGATTTATACCACTTTAGTGAGTTTCTATAATTCCAGAATGGGGATGTGTCAAAGCCTTGGCAGGTCAAGATAGGCTGTGTGAACCACCTTACCCTCATCTACAGCTTTGGTGACTGCTTCAAAGAAGTCATCAGGTTCAGGAGGCATGATCTGCCTTTGACAAACCAATGGGTGGTCCAAGTTGTAGGTTCCATGTCTTTGTTTATGAGTTCCATATGATCTTCCATACTTCAGACCAGGCTGGTTTAGCTAATGGAGTGGTAATTACCTCAGAAGCACTCCTTTGTGGAGTGGGACACAGTTGCCGTGACCATCTGTGTCCTGTGGGTAAGCCTGATTAACAGACTTAAGTGTGGTTAGTTCCTCATTGAGTTCAGTAGCACACAGCCAGTGACACCATCCGTCCCATTGATGCTGTGTTTTAGCTTTAGACAGAGCAGCCTCACCTGGGCATTTGAGATGATTGGGAGGCTACACTCTGCTGGGATTGATATTTCTCCTTTGGGGAGGGAGGTAAATTTTCACTGAACCTGTCTGCCAGTATGTTTGCAATGTCTGTGGGTTCAGTGATTTTTGTATCATTTTGGACTAATTCTGAGCATATCTGGGAGTTTCCACCCAGATTTCTAACATAGCTAAAGAAGGCCTTATGATTGTCTTTGAGTCCTTGGCATTTTTCTCTCAAAGTTGGCCTTGGATGATTTTATGAGTGATCGTAGTTTTTACTAGTATTGATCAGAGATGTCTTCCCTTTAGGATTTTGCTCCATCTTGTAGTAGCTTTCTCCTCTTGTTGTAAAGTTTGTTTATGGCTGGGGTCCACCAGATTGGGCGCTTGCCATTGGTGGAAAGGGTCTTGATTTTATTTATATATATATATATATATATATATATATATATATATATATATATATATATATATATATATATATATATATATATATATATATATATACCTTTACAAGCCTAGCCCATAAGACTACCCTGGCATCCTGCCACCTGACCTTATATCCCGGTGTCTCTGTCAAGTAGAGCCACTGGAGTGATCCCCAGCATGAATTTTCTATTTCCCATCCACTCAACAAGATTTCTCTTGAAAAGAGTCAGTGAGGTTCAGAGGTTCAAAGGTAGGTACTAGGTTATCAGCCTAAGAGCCTAAGTAAGCCTAACAAACAAGGTTCCCTGGCTTACGCCACCCAGTAAAGTTATTTTCATGTGCCACTGTTGAGCAGACACACAGAAGTGATCCCTGGGGTGTATTTCCTATTTCCCATCCACGTATCAAGACTTTCTTTTAGAGTGCTAATAAGAAACTTTGCTTGACATAGATGGGTAACTTGTTCCACAGTATGGGAAGTCTCTGGGACAAGAATCTTACCCTCCAACATGCCCTGTTTACTGTGGGGACATGGTTTAGGTCCCTAAAGCATGTAGCTCAGAAGGATTGGGATGGCTGTAGGTGTAGCATGTCCAACGGCTCTGGGCTTGACATAGTTTTATATGTTACGCAGAGATCAGCTCGGAGTAGGCGATATGCTACGGAGTAAAGCTGGAGTTTTTTGAGATGGTCAGTGTAGGGCATCTGTTTGAGGCCAATAATCTCTTGTGGACCTTTGTGTGACATT
>NW_025051392.1:0-11315 GCF_019279795.1 Protopterus annectens | reverse complement strand
GCCCAAAATTCCCCCCTTTTTTTAAAAACCCCCGTTCCGGGAAAAAGGCTCAAATTTTTTTTCCCATTAAAACGGGGGCCTTTGGGGCCCCAGACAAACCCCGGGGGTTTCCCCCCTTTTCCTAAATCCCCTGGGTTTGACCCCTGGGCCCATGGGGGTTTTGGGCCGCCAAGGGGGAAACTTAATCCCTTTTCTGGGCCCTTTTTTTCCCAAAAAAATTCCCTCCCCTAATAAGGATTCTAGGACCATGGATGGTGGAAAGCATTTTTTTCTTCGGGACCCCCTGCTCCCTTTGCACTTTACCAGGCTTCAGAAAATATTCTAAGGAACAGAAGTGGTTCGGGATCCCCAGCTCCGGGAAAAAAATTGCCTCACAGCTAGGAATCCTAAATTTTTTGACTAACTCCCCATGCGCTCATTTTAGGGCCCCATGGGGGAAAGGCACAGGAGGGGCATTAAAGGCCTGAGGGGTGAAATTTTTAGCCCCTTTAAAACCCTTCACCAATCCCCCTTTGTTTTTTAGAGGAACATTGACCAGGTGTGAGGGCAACCCCTTTTGTGGAGCCCTTTTTTCCCCTTGCCCATCCAAAGGGTCAGAGGGTTTTCAAATAAATCCAACAGGGGTCATTTTCCCCCCAGAGGCAGAGTACCGCCCTGGGGGCAGAGGGGAATCAGTGGGGAACTCCTAAAAACCCCCAGCACCCCTGATTTACCCCCCCCTGGGGGGCAGTCGGGGGAAGATTGTCGCTGTACCCAAAGCCTTTTTCCCTCAAGAAAAAGGGGTACAGTCATTTTGGGGGCTAAAATTCCTTTTTGGGGCCCTTCTCATCTTTCCCCTTCCCAGAGTCACCCGGTCAAGGAATTGGCAAAAAGGTTAAAAACCCCAGCAAAAGAGCCATCCAAAAGTGCCAAGTAGGATGCATCTACTCAAGATTTTTTTTGGCCCCCAAAAAAGTTTGGGAAACCATTTGACCTCAAACAAACAAGTTTGTCAAGAACAACAGGGCCCGCCAGTCCATTCACCCCAAGGACAACGGGATGTGCTCAATAGACCTTCAGGATGTTTATCACATAAAGATTCACAGGTTGAACCCCGTTTTCGGGGGAGTCTTTTTCCAGGTCCCTTTTGGCTACTACACCCCCCAGAGTTTTTACCAAATGCATGGCATTTTGGGGCTCATCTGAGCCCCAAATTTCCCAGGTTTTTCCCTTTAGCGACTGGCTCCCTGCCACCACCAGGCATCAACTTTCAAGAGACTACACTCTGCAAACCTAAGCAATTGGGGGTTTCAATAAAAAAATCTTCTCTGTGCCTTGCCCAAACTATTACCTTTATAGGCAGAATTAAACACTGTCAGATGTCAGCCAGACTCACAGAACAAAGGATTCTGGGTATTCAAATATGTTTAGATCATATTACCCAAGAAGATCAGAGCCAAATTTTCCCGAAGGTTCTGGGTCTTTGGTATTTTTCTTTCCCTTGCCCGGCTTCTCAGTGGATGTTGTTTCAATGGTCATTCCCGCAACTCCCCCTGATTCAAGTTTAAGTGGGAAAAGTCATCTAACCTTGGGGGTGTCTTTCCTCTGCTCCATCAGGGATTTTTTTCCCCCCCAGTCACTACGGATGCCTCTCTGATTTCATTATCCCGGATGGTCCGATTTCCCCCTAGAATACCATCTGCCTAAACCCGAGATGAGAGCAGTGTTTTCCCGGCCCTCAAGACTTTCTTCCCCTTGGGGCTATTGCAGTTCAGCGGGCAACATGTCAGGGTATATCAACAAGCAGGGGGGGACCCGGTCCTCCCCCTGTGTCAAAAACTCTCAGACTTTGGCATGGGCAATCTCCTCTCATCGGTTTCTGATGCAGTGCAAACCCAGATCCCAAACCCCTTGCGGACAGAAGCAGAGCTATTCTCATGCCAAAAGTGGTTTTCAAACAAGGGAGTAAGATTTTTTTGGTGGGGGTTTTCCCTTTTTCTACACCCCCAAAAAAGCAAATGCCGGACTTCACCCCCTTTCCCCTACCAGGCCATTCCCCCTTTTAACCCAGGGTTGGCCCGGGACTTCTATGCTTTTTCCCCCTTTCCCCTGATACCACAAGTTATTGACCTAGAGGCCAAATTGATCTCTTCCCCCACTGGCCTCCTTTTTTCCTGCATTGTCATCTCCTGGTTTTGGGATCTGGACCCCGTTCCCGATCTTCTGACCCCCGGGTCAACCCTTCATTCTTTAACCTCAGGGGGGCTCCACCCCTTTCCCTTCCCGGCTTCCTATGATATCTTTGTTAGGAAACATGGCTTCTAAAGTCCTCCACCAGAAAGATTTATGCTAGATGGAAACCTTTCTGGGCAAAATCAAAACATAGATCCCCTTTCTTACTGCATTCAGTTTTGGACTTCTTAAGATTTTTCAATTCTTTTTCTTCTGTTAAACTCCTTGGGCCCAATTTTTTTTGTTAGGGAAAAACATTATGTCCCACAAGCTTTGAAAGCCTTTCTGAAAGGTATTTCTCCTGCCTCCAATCAAAGATCCTCCCCCAAAGGGGGATTTGTTTAATGTGGCACCCTTGATTCTCCCCCTTGAACTCACAGCCCCTAAATTTTTTCCTGGAAAAAAATTTTTTCTGTTACTTCAGCTAAAGGGTTTTCTGAATTTCAGGCCCTCTGTGTCCCCTTATTGGGTTTTTTCAAAAGATAGTTTTTAAGAACTAATCCATTTTTCCCCAAAATTTTCAGCCCAAATCTTAACCAATCTTTGAGCCAGTTTTTCCCAATTATTCAAAAAAAGCTGAAAAAACTTCATTGCTTAGATGTCCACAGCTCAAAATTTAAAAACCCAAACAATTCAAAAAATCTGATCAACTATTCCTTTCCTATGCAGAAAACAAAAAGGTCCCCCAGTCTCAAAGTGACCTTACCCAGGTTGTCTTCTATCATTTTTTATGTTTATCATCTTGAAAGAAACACCCTAAAAACCAAAAGCACATTCTACCAGGACCCTATCCACATCCACAGCCTTTCAGGATAGGCTACCTATTGACACCATTTGTGCTGCAGCCACTTCCCCCCTCCATTTGTCTCTCTTTAAATTTTGGCCTGGGAAAGGGGCTTTTTGGCCAGAGTTCTTTAGAGCCCTTTGGGCCACCCAGGATAGAGGTGCTAATTCCCATCCAAGAATGAAAGTTTGACAACTTAACTTTTGAAGTTATGTTTTCCATAAGTTTTTTAGTTGTCTTTTTCTTTTTTCCCCCCCTTCCTGGCCACATCTTGATTGTACCTTCCGTTGGTGTTCCTTTTAAAATTCTTAAAAAAATCTGGGGCTTGGTATTCTCCCTTAGTAACTTCCCTGGGAAGAAGTGTTTTCATTTTTCCTGAGATCTGATATGCCCTTTCATCATGGGATATAGGGGTTTCCTCAGCTGGTAAAAAAGTTCTCAGAGCTTTTGTGGGCCCAGGATCCAAAATCCAGCAAGAAAAAAGGGAGAAGACAACTCAAACGTTTTGGTATGTACATAACTTCAATTCAAGGGTTGCTTTCCCCCTGGCCTTTTTAAAGGGCTTCCTCAACATCAAAAAAAAAAAACCCCAGCCCTGGAGCAAGCTTGAACACAACTTCCCCGATGGATTCAACAAATTTATTTGACAAAATATTTAAATCTAGGGCCCCCAAAAAGGGATTGCAAAAAAAATGCAACCTTAGGGCACCTTTGCATTCTACAATTCCATGCAAAATGAGAGGAAAATTCTTTCCAAAAACCCCACTAACCAAACAAGATTTCCCATCATTCCTTTCCACAGAGCCGAATGCTCAGCCTTCAAAGGGGTTATTCTTCCAGGACCAAGGAAAGACAGACAACACCCAAATTCATAACAAAAACCTGAATCAGAACAGCCAAGCTTGGAAAAAGGATCCCTTTTTATAAAGTCCCCGATGCCTTTTATGCCACTACCCCAACCACTAAAATTAAGACAAGCCAAGGGAAAATTCCCGACTGGCCGCCAACACTGGTGTGTACCCTCTTTTTTGCAGTTTACAGCCCTTTGCACCTGCCCCAGACCCCCCTTGTCCCAGCAGGCAGGAGCTGTCAGCTACAGATAAAATTTGGCTCAAACCCCGAATTCAACACCAGCAAACTTCAGTAAGCAGGTGCTAGGTCATTCTTGAGGCAAGGAGGCCTAGTACTAGAAAATCTTATTCGAAAAATGGAAAAGATACTGTTCCTGGAGCCAGTCTCAGGAATGGTTACAACTGTGCCCAGCACCTCCTATACTAGATTACTTATCAGAAATGCTCCAGAAAGGCCTATCCTTCTCTTCAATTAAGATCCATGCCTCTACCATCTGGCTCATTATAATACTGAGCCACTCTTCTCTCATCCTCTGGTAAAACGGTTCCTGAGAGGAGCAATGTAAGACCCCCAGTTCTATCTGGGGACTAAACCTTTCAGAAAATCTGACCAGCTGCTAGTCCTGCTTTCTGCAGGGGCAGAGACAAGGCCATTTCAAAGCAAACTATTTCTAAATGGATAGCACACTGCATCCATTTCTGCTCAAGCACCATGGGAAATTCACCTCACAGGATCAGAACTCATTCCACTAGGGCTCATCACCTCTACAGCATTTCTCAGGGAATCCTACCAGGGACATCCTGGAGCTCTATACACACTTTCACCAAGCACTACCACTTGCCTCAATTTTCTAAATCCAGAGCTGGATTTGCCACAGCAGTCTTGCAGGGCCTGATTGCCAGCCCTAATGCTTAACTACCTCCACCCTTCCTTAGCTTTGAATCAACCCAAATGTATGACTGCAACAGTGAAACACGAAGAGCATAGTACAGATGTTCATCTGTTTCAGTGTTAAGCATTCGTTATCCTGCTGCAGACTACCAGTGCCCAGTTCCAAAGTCTTGGTCCTTGCATCGCTCTTCCTGCCAGTGCGCAGTATAAAAGATGCAACCGCCATTTTCTTCAGTCTTTCTTGCCTGCCTAAGCAAAGCAGTTCAAGTGCCAGTCGCCAACTCCTGAGATTTTCAAAATTGAATTTCAGAACCAAGTCTTCAATAAAGCTATATTAAACTTTTTCTTGCTCCAGACCGATGTCAGTAAAGGTTGATAATTGTATTTCTTGTGGGAAGCAAATACCTCATAAGGACTTTTACTCTTACTGCATTCCTTGCCTAGGCCCTGACCACAACATTACTAGATGTTCTTCATCTCACATTGCTGCAGTCCTTACACTTGGGTATACCGCTGTCCTCGGTCGGCCTGAATACCAAAGTATATGGCTGACGTCGGTCAAGGCGCATTAAACTGACGCCAGTACGTCAGGGTATAAATGCGCATGACCGCGCATATCCTCAGTCTTTTGCCGCTGGTCCGATGCAGAAGCAAATTTGCGAGTGCAGGTTGGCGTCTGAATTTTCAACCGAGTTTCAGACCGAATCAAAGTTGGCTAAGTACCCGTTGGGGAATATTTTGGTTTTTCTTGCCTCAGTATTTTCCCGGATGTCAGAAAAAGTAAATAACTGTATTTCTTGTGGGAAACAGATACCACATAGGGATTACCATACTTGTGTATACCTTGTTTAGGGCCTGAGCACGGCGTTGTTGGGTGCCCCTCTTGTGCTAGATTTAACAAAGCACTATTAAGAGGAGATTAGATTGTGCCAGGTTAGTCGGAAGCGGTGCAATTACAAAATGCCGTTGGATGCTCCGGCGCCGCTACTCAAGAAGCCAAGGACAAAGCACCTAGGTTAAAGAACCGTCTGTCCTGGACGCGGTTCTTTAGACTCGTGAGCGCCCAGACAGAGTTTCTTTGAGTCCCAGGGAGAGACTTTATTGTTACAGGATGTGTCTTCTCAGGGGTAGGCCAGGCTGAAGGGGCTCTCAGGTACTGTCCTTCCCTCTCTGCCTAAGGTGGTTAGGCCTTCCCTCTGTTACCAAGGCTTCTAGCAGGCAGGTTTAGCTGTGGGTGTCTCCTAGTACTTCAGGCCCTGTCCCAAGAGACATATGCTTAAAATGGCTGAAGATTTAATTACTCTGATTAGGGTTCTATGCCCCTCCTGACAAAAGGCCTAGGGTGGATCCTGAATTTGGGAATTTTGAGCAGGATTCTGATGTGAGTCTTGCTGAAGATTTGCAGGAGTTTTCTCATTATTCTGATTCTGATGTGGATGACACCACTCCTTCTGCTTCTCCTCCTGAGGATTTTTCATTTCAGAGACTCTCCATTCCATGAGGGAGCATTTTAAATGGGAAGGTCAGGATTTCTCTGATTCCGGGAAAAAGCTTGGGGAAATTTTTTGTTTTTACCCCAGCATAGGCCTTTAGCTATACCTCCTGTTCTTTCTGTGGAAGATGTTTTGCAGAGGCTTCTTTAACCCTGATTCTTTCCTCCTCCTGTTAACCGGACAGATACTATAGGGTGCCTGAAGCTCATAAGTATCTTTTAAAAGCCCTAGGGCAGACCCAGAAACTGTTACTCAGGGCCTAAAGGGGTTAAGGCTTCTGTTGTTAAAAATGTTCCTGATAAGAGGCAAGGCTTTAGACAGATGGGGAAGAAAGTTTATACTTCTTCAACTTTAGCCATGAGGGCTTTGAATTGCATTCCACATGCTAAATATAAATCTATCTCCTTTCAGATTTAAAAAGTCTAAGGTAGATGCTCTGGCAGAAGGTATTGAATGTAAGGAGTTACAAGATTTAGTGCATGTTTCTGAACAGGTGGGTAAGCTTTCCCTTACAATGTGGTTTTGATGCTGTACAGGCCTCCAGGGTGGCTGCCACTGGTCTTTTCTCGCAGGCACGCCTGGCTAAGGGATCAGAATTTAGCTGAACATGTTAAGTCAAGGATTTTGGATGCCCCTTTGCAATCTGATGTGTTGTTTGGTCGCCTGTTGAAGCAGTTTTAAAGAAAATGGAAGACAAAGCTAAGTCTATGCACACTGTTAAAGATTTTTACAGGTTCAACCTCCAAAGTTTAGTAGAAATTGGCCGCAAGGGTGGACATATCCTTCTTATGATTCCCAGTCTAGGGGTAGGTCTAGGCGTGGTAGGGGCAGAGCTCAGGCTCTTTAGATCCAGATAGGGGCTCACCTCACAGTCTTCAGGGAGGCAGGGGTCAGCCTTCGTAAAAGACCCAATGACCTACCTTTTCAACTGCCAGAACCTTCCCATCTGGCAGCACCTTTGGGAGGAAGATTAACACTTTTCAAGAAAAACTGGAGTTTAATTACCCAAGACAGATGGGTTTGGATATCATTCACCACGGTTACAGGTTTTATTTCCATACCTTGCCACCTTTCAAGGCATGCCAGACATTCCTCCTCACAAAGAAGCTCACAGACAAATTTCTCTATTACTCCAGATAGGGGCCATAAACCGGTGCCTACGGGAGAAAGGGGCCTAGGATTTTATTCTCGCCATTCCTAGTACCAAAAAGGGGAACACGTGGAGACCAATTTTGGATTTGTCTATCCTCAACACTTTCTGGACATTCCCAAGTTCAAGATGTATTACAACAGCTTTTACCTCTCTGGGCAAAGATCACTGGATGGTAACTTTGGATCTCAAGGAGGCTTACCTTCATGTTCCTATCACTCTAAGTTGCAGGAAATATCTCCCGGAGCTGGAAATTCTCATTATAAATTCTCTGCATTGCCCTTTGGCTTATCTACTGCACCCAGAGTATTCACAAAGGTTCTGGCTCCAGTGATAGCTTCTTCAGATTGAAGGAATACAGATCTATCCTTATTTGGACGATTGCCTGATTCTGGCTCAAGGAAGGGACAACTTCTACAGCATTTAAAATATGTGATAGCAGTGCTAAGATGCCTGGGGTATTCTGTAACAAACAAAGTCCAGTCTAGTACCCTCTCAGGACATGTGCTTTCTGGGTGTGAGACTGAATACAGCAACCCAGATGGCCTTTTAACCCCGGACAAACAAAAGAATCTTTCCCTTTACTTCCAACAACTATCACACAGCCCGGGGCTGACTGCAAGGACAGTCCTTCAAGCCTTAGGGTTCATGGCATCTTGTATTCTGGTGCTTCCCAATGCCAAACTGCATATGAGGAAGCTACAATGGTATCTCAAAATTATGGACACAGCACTGCCAGGATCTGGACACTGTCTTTCCCAATAATACCTTGCATCCAAAAGGAATTTTGTGGTGGGCTCGGGAATGTCACCTAAACAAGGGACTTTCTGTGACCCGCCAGAGCAGTCAGATTTTAACAACAGATGCCTCAGACAAAGCTTGGGAGCTCATCTCAATGGAAAGTGGATACAGACAAGTGGCCTGCCAGACTACAGCATCTACATATCAACCTGAAGGAGATGTTAGCAGTCCAGTTTGCATTAACAGCTTTAAAGGGAAATTACTTCTTCCAGGACAGGTGTTGATTCTAACAGACAACACAACTGTCATGTGGTACATCAACAAGAAAGGGGAACACATTCTTACCCTCTATGCAGACAAGCAATGATTTTGTGGGACACTGCTCAGCTTACAACTAAATCTTCAGGCAAGGTTTCTGCCGGGAGGCCCGAACTCCTTAGCAGATGTGTTAAGCAGACAAATCATGGATCCCCACGAGTGGAATGGATCCTCATGTATTTCAGCAATTAAAAGTGCATGGGGAACTCCAGACATAGATCTGTTCGCTTCTCCTCTAAACCACCAGCTGCCAAAGTTTTGCACAAAAGGATACACCACAGCTTGGAAAGTGGATGCTCTTTCTTTCAGTTGGAAAAATCTTCATGTATATGCCTTTCCACCTCTTCCTCTTTCAAAGGTGCTACTAAAGGTAAGACAAGACAAACCAAGAAAGATTCTGATAGCTCCAGATTGGCCTCGACAGCATTGGTACCCATTACTGAGAAATCTTGGAACCACCTGGCCCCGCCTTTATCCCACCTGTTGTCAAAAGGGCGGTCATCTACTCAATGTCAAGCTTCACTCTTCATCTCACAGCTGGCATATCTGTTTTAGCTCATAGGGCTCAACTTCCTCAACAAGTTTTGAATGTGATTATGGAAGCTGGGAGACCTAGTACAAGGAAAGTGTATGCAGACAATGGAAGAGATTTTTTTTTTGGAGTGCAGCAAAGGATTTGGATGTTTCTGAGCCAAATTTTTGGGTGTGGCTCTTCAATATCTTACTGAGTTATTGGACAAGGTTTGTCCTTCTCTTCCATTAAGATTCATGCTGCAGCAATTTCAGCTCACTATGACTGTGACCACCTTTGTTTTCTCATCCTTTGTTCAAGCAATTTTCAGAGGGGCAAAGAACATAAGACCCCACAAGAGCTCCCTCCTGCTTGGGACCTCAAATTTGTGTTGGAAAAGCTCACTCTACCACCTTTTGACCTGCAGCTAGCTGAGTTAAAATATTTGTCATGGAAGACTGCTTTTTTTTGGCCATTACCTCTGCAAGAAGGGTTTCTGAATTGCAGGCCCTTATGGGTTGAGCCTTTCTTTATTTTCCATAAGGATAGGGTATCACGCACTAACCCTTCCTTTATGCCTAAGGTGGTTTCAGTGTCTTTAAACCAAACTATTCATTTCCTCCCTTTTTGCAGACCCCAAAAAAGGGGAAAAGATTTTGCATACTTTAGATGCACAGGCATTTAAATTATTAGACAGGACTAAGATTTTCAGGCAGTCTCAGCAGTTGTTTGTTTTTTTTGCTTTGGTTCTAGGGCAAGCCTGTGTCAAAACAAACTATTTCTAAGTGGATTGGGTTTTGCGTTTTTGCCCATCATGGCAAGGAGATTCCAACAGGGATTAGCCTCATTCCACTAGGGCTACTGCCACTTCACAGCCTTTTAAGGGGTGGCAACTAAGGATATTTTGGAGGCGCTACTTGGAGTTCAGTCATATTTTCTCAAACTACCACCTTCCTTTTACTCTAAATCTAGGGCTGGTTTGCCACTGCTATTTTGGGCATTTTGGCAGCTCCTGCTTTATGATTTGCCATCCCCCCTTACCTCTGTTTTGGGGAAATCTCCCCGTAAGGACTGCAGCAATGTGAGATGAAGAACATAGTACAGTTTTGTACCTACCATAAATGTAGATGTTCAAGATCCACATTGCTGCAGTCCTTTACCCCCCCTCCTTTCCCCTGTGTTTAGGGTGGTTTTTATAGGTTTGTTCTTTGTATATTGTAAAATTGTACATAAATTGGGGGCAGGGTGTTTAGTGTTTGGTGTTTTTTTTATTTTACCCTTTTTGGGGCTTCTGACATCTGGGGCAAGAAAAGACTGAGGTTTGGCCCGGGCAGCATTTAACCCTGACGTGGCTTTAATGCGCTTTACCGACGCCATTTTTTGGTATTCGGGCCCCCGGCAGTATACCCAAGTGTAAGGACTGCAGCAATGTGGATCTTCGAACATCTACATTTATGGTAGGTACAAAACTGTACTTTGTCGGTTTTGTGCTAGACTCAATAAATGCACTATTAAACGTCGGTTTGATTTTGCTTTGCATTATTTTGGACGAAGATTTAATTATATAATGCCGTCGGAACAACTGACAACCGGAATGTATAAAAAAATGCAAAAACACAGAACAAGACAGGCATCCGAGGTCCAAAACCGATGAAGCCTCTTCTAGGTCGTTCCCCAGTTCTCAGTGAGGCGTTTTTGCAGCCCCTGACACCCGCTACCGAGGCCTGTGGAAACTCAAGGTATTGGGCCTACGAAAAATATACCCTCAGATGGGTCCAGAGCCGCTGAGCAGGCACCGGCTTCTGAGGGTGTTTTCAGACCTTCACAGCTTACTTTACTACAGCAGCAAAGGCAAAATCAAAACACCATTAAAGACAAAGGGAAAAAAGTGCAGCATTCTCCAGAACAGTCATCCATGCCAAAGAAACAGATGCTTAAAATGGGGGCCCTTTTTACTTTTTAAACAGGGGCACCATCCTCCTGACAAAAGGCCTAGGCAAGACACTGATTATGATTCCTCTGATCAGGTTTCCATTTCTTCTGATTCTTCTGACCAGGGCTATTCTCTCCTCCCTATGAGGACTCTGATGCTGAAGAGTCCATTCCTTCCCTCCCCCGAGGATTACTCTTTTTGGGGAAAACCCCGCACACCATGAGGGAGCATTTCCATTGGGAGAGCCAGGATTACTCAGAATCCAAAAAAGGCTCAAAATTTTTTATTGCCTCAGCACAGGCCCCCGGCTATCCCCCTGTGCTTGATATTGTAAGAATTTTTTAAAATTTTTTTTTTTCTGAATCCCAGGTTAATTTTTTTTTCCCCCCCCCCAGAAAATTTTCCCTTTAAACCCCCCCCGGCCCAACCAA
>NW_025051391.1:0-12432 GCF_019279795.1 Protopterus annectens | reverse complement strand
TGTATCAAAAAAAACCTTCTGTTTGCCACAAAAAACACAATGTCAGTTTTTGTAAGTCACTGTGCACTTGCCACTTCAGTGAAACAAATTTTTTCCTGCTCCAATACAGTTTAGTATGCAATCCCATTTAAATCATAAAATGGGTGTAGTGATAAATATGAAAGGTGTAGCAAGGGAACTGAGCAAGGTTGTGGCTTTTGTCCCTTTTTTCATGCAACTCCACTTTACCAAGCATCGCTATTGCACTGTACTTTTCCCTCCCCACAGCCCTGCAGCTGACTAAGGGCTGCCACCAGCTCTTATTTGTCAGGTCTACTGGACCCACCTTTGTCTTCCCTGGGAACAACATGACACTCATCCTGGGCTGGTAAGGAAATAGATGTCTGGCAAAGCGTTGTACTGCTGCCATGGAGCATGCCCTAATCCCCCCCCGGCAGTGCTCAGCAATGGCTTATCTTTGGGAGGTGCCTGTGTACCTGCATGTATATCTAACCTCCTGAGCAAGCTGTATATCACTTACGGCACATCGAAAAGCAAAGCATTTATTGTGTTTTCTGTTCTGTCTGTGAAAAAAAAACTTGAAAAAAAAACAAAAAAATATTCTTGTTCTCCTAACTTTCCTGGCTAGTTTGTTCCAGTGATCAGATTTTGCTGATCCCTGGGCTTTGTCTTGGTTCCTGTACTTCTCCATTTTCTTTGTTTGGTCAGGGGGAAGTTTCTTTACTCACCAGTGGGAGTGGGGAGTACTGAGCTGCCTGTTTGTCCTCAGAGGAGTGGTTTAAGACAGTAACTTGTAGTTCGGTGGCCATTTGGGTCATTTCCTGCCTTTTCCAGCCCCCTGCTATAAAGCACGCTTTAGCGCAATTTAGCGCTGAGTTGCCACTAGAGCAGCATCGGGCAGTGCCGGTTTAACAAGGTTAAACTTTTTCTGGCTCCATAGTCTGTTCTTCATTTTCTCCCTTAGAACTGCTCTACTAGTAACCTAAACAGTATATCCCTTGACTAAAAAGCGCAGCACTTGTTCCTAAAAGTTTTTTTTTTTTCTCTCAAAAAAAAAAAAAAAAAAAAGTTCAGCACTTGTCACTTTCTTAATTTTTCTAGCATGTCGAAGGGCCAGATGCTGGCGTCCTCTCCTGCCCAGTTGGTGAATCTGGGAATATTGAGGCAATGTTACAATTGCCTCATGTACACAGACAACCCTCTCCTCCTCCCACATAACACAAATACTTGCGAGAGATAAAGCTATTTAGCCAAACTGGAGGCTGAGCTCTCTCAACTCAGGACTGGCAAGACCAGACAGGAGGAGAAGGCAACTACACACACCACAAAACCAACCTCACATAATGCTACCACACCACTGAATCAAACACATAAACACACAAAGACATCCTCTGAGGCTCGGAGTAAAAATTTACCCGAACAGCAGAGGCCTCCAAAGCAGACACCCAAACAACTGCTACCTCAAGACACCCCACAAGCAACACATAAACCACAAAATCAGTGTGCAAAGCAGTCACAGCCCTTAAGGCCAAATACAACACCAAACATACTTGTCATAGGTGACTCCATAGTCAGACACACTGACGTCCCACTCACCAGGCTGAACAAGGAGAGGGTCAGAGTAAGCTGCCTATCGGGCGCTAGAATCCGCCACATAACACAAGCACTCGGGTCACTCCACGGCAAGTACAAATATGACACAGTCATTGTCCATGCTGGTGTGAACGACCTGAGACGTACCTCCCTAGACTACAGGAAAAGAGACAGAGGAGCTCTCTGATTATGTAGCCCAGGCAGGTATGACCCTGACCCTGAGCAGTATCCTTCCTTCACCAAGAATGATGCCACAATATAGAGACAAGATGATCAGCTTTAACAATTGGCTTAATGTCTGGTGTCATTCAAAGGGGATTCAGTGTCTGTCTGCCTAGGATGACATGCTTGACAAGCCACGCTGCTTCGCAAGGGACGGCTTGCATCTGTCACCCCTGGGATTCCGGATATTGGCTAAGGCTCTTGCCACCCCCATAGTGCCTTTTTTAGGCAAGGCTCAAATTCTAAACCTACCACCCTAGAAAACAAAAATGGGAAGAAACTGAGGGTAATGCTGCTCAATGCCAGAAGTCTAAATCTCAAAATGCACGCACTTGAGGCCCTTCTCAGTATGGAGAACATCGATGTCTGTGCTGTAACTGAAACCTGGTTCAAGGCTCCTGAGAGCACCCTGGCACTATTAGGTTTTACCTCATATCATGCGTTCCGGCCCCAAAACCCGGACCACACCACAAAAGGAGGGGGTGTATCCATATTCATAAAGTATACCCACACCTCCAGGTTGGTGGCAACACCTAAGCTCGAAACCATCCAGTTGCAACTAACCATAGGCAAAACTGCCCTACAAATTGTAGCATGCTACAGGCCACCCTCTCAAACTCAGGAACCCCACACAGCCTTCCTGAAGACACTGGAGGGTATAAATGTATCTCCAAACACCATCATATTGGGTGACTTCAACTACCCGAATATAGACTGGCAACATTACTCAAGCCCTAACTTTCTAGCCCAACGGTTCCTGGAGTTCATAAATTCAAACGCCATGGAACAGCTAGTCACTGTTCCCACGAGAGGAGAAAATATACTAGATCTCATTATCACAAATAATGCTCCACACCGGAAGTATATCCCTCATTGGTGAGATCTGATCATAAACTAATCTCACTGGAAATCCACATCCTGCCCCCACCCCAAACAAAAAGACCACAGTGAAGAACTTCTCTAAAGCAAACTTCACACTACTCAAGACTGGTGTGGTATCCTTCAAGGCCCCCGAGCCAGTGGAAACCACAACCCAAGCTGCGGAAGCCCTTACAAATGCCTTCTATGAACACCTCCAGGACTGCATGGATCAGGCAATCCCAAATAAAACCAAGACTCTTTCCACAAAGGGCAAACGTCCAGTCTGGTGGACCCCAGCCATTAAACTTTACAATAAGAGGAGAAAGCTATTACATGATAGAACAAAATCCATATAAGGGAAGTCACCCCTGATCATTATTAGTAAAAAAATATGAGCACTCATAAACTAAGGCCAATTTTGAGAGAAAAATTGCCATGGATTCAAAGGACAATCATAAGGCCTTTTTCAGCTATGTTAGGAACCTGGGTGGAAACTCCCAGATATGCTCAGAATTAGTCCAAAATGATACAAAAATCACTGAACCCACAGACATTGCCAACATACTGGCAGACAGGTTCAGTGCAAACTTCACCCCCCTCTCCCCCCCTAAAGGAGAGATAACTATCCCAGCGGAGTGTAGCCTCCCAGACAACTCAAATGCCCAGGTGAAAGCTGCTCTCTCTAAAGCTAAAAACACAGCATCAATGGGACCGGATGGTGTCCCCGGCTGTGTGCTACACGAGCTAAATGAGGAATTAAATCCGCACATAAGGCAGCTGTTTAATCTCAGCCTTACCACAGGATACGTGCCCAAGTGGCGTACGGCAACTGTGGTCCCACTCCACAAAGGCGGTGCCTCTACGGACCCTGGTAATTACCACCCCATAAGCTTAACAAGTCTAGTCTGCAAAGCTATGGTGAGGATCATAATGGAGCTCATAAACAAAGATATAGGGGACTTGCAGACATTGGACCCGACCCAGTTTGGCTTCGTCAAGGGCAGATCATGCCTTTTGAACTTGGTCGACTTCTTCGAAACAGTCACCAAGGCCATTGATGAGGGAAAGGCAGTCCATACAGCCTACCTTGACCTTGCAAAGGCTTTCGACACAATACCCCACTCGGTATTGTAGAAAAACTTACCAGCTTAAATGTAAACCCATATGTCACAAGATGGGTTGCAAACTGGCTTAAGGACAGAACCCACAGGGTTAGAGTTGCTGGCGCTATGTCAGACTCCAAGCCGGTCACAAGTGGTGTCCCACAGGGCTCGGTCCTTGGCCCCCTATTGTTCGGCATCTACTTCTCAGAAGTACAGGCCAACATGGGAGGACTTTGGCTGACAAAGTTTGCAGACAACTGCAAACTGGGCACCATAGTGGAAAGTGCATCGGACACGGATATCCTTCAGAAGGGACTCACGGAAACAGATAGCTGGTGCCAGAGCCATGGCCTGAAGTTAAATACCAAAAAATGTATAGTCATACCCTTCGGGAAAAACAAGGTAACCCCAAGCTACCATATAGGTGGCAATCCACTAAGCACAGAAGAGGTTATCAGGGACCTGGGGACCCAGGCTGACAGTGGCCTTTCTTTTGACACTCACGTTGCTAAAGTGGTTAGAAAGACCTTCTACATTGCCCACCTGATCATGAAGGGATTCACATCCAGATCTAGTGAGGTCATTGTTCCCCTGTACTCTTCACTTATCAGACCAATGATCGAGTACAATGCCCCATTCGGGATGTATCTCACCCAACATCTGCAGCAATTGGAGAAACCCCAAAAGTTCCTCACCAAAAGGATAAAGGGACTCCAAAATCTGTCATATGCTGCCAGATTGAAAAAACTCCAGCTCTATTCAGTCGCATACCATCTGCTCAGAGGTGACATGTGTCTGACATACAAGGCCATGTCCAACCCGGAATTAATGGACATGCTCCACCTCAAAAAATCCAAATCCACCAAAACCACTAGAGCAAGTGACTTAAACCTTAGCACGGATATAAATAGGACGTGCTGGAGGGATAGATTTATCACTCAGAGACTCCCTATGCTGTGGAATAAAATCCCGGTCCATGTGAGGCAGAGCACCTTGCTGGCTCTGTTCAATAGAAATCTTGACCTGTGGATGGGAGATCATAGGTTTACCCCGGGAATCATCTCAGTGTCACTGCTGGACAGAGGCACAACAAACTAATGGGCACAGTATTTTTTCATATAAGGGGTGGCGTAAGCCACAAAACTTTGGGCTAGGCTTATAAATGCCTTAGGGCAGATAGCCTAGTATAAACCTATGACTTGCCAGGCTCTTAATGTTCCTACTGCAGGAAGCTTTGGCAGCAACCCTGCTCCCCCCCCCCCCCCCAAGAATGGGCAAGTCAGCATTGGCTGCTCATTTCCATTTCTCCCTGCCCAATCCCTCAAACACTGATGGCACAAGTCAAACACAGATCATCTATGGTGTGCTTTAGCCCTCAGAATCACAGAACCAGTGTTGCTGTCTTGGGTCTTTATATTGCTTCATTGTCTCCATGAAAATCTTAAAGGTAACTCAACTAGTTCACGTATTGGGTATGGGAAATTAATGTGTGCATGGCCTCATGCATAATTTGTGCCCCTCATTAATACTGTGATCTCATTAGTTAACTGCTAAAAGATTGAGATTAGAACACAACCAAAACAAACCAAGCACAAATGGTGACTAATAAGAAAGCCAAAGTGAAACAGACAACAGAAGGAAAAAGTCAGACTAGGAAGATGTAGAAAAACGTTCATACTTTTGTTTAGCTTGTCAAAAATGCTGCTATCTAAATGTTAACCAAGACAACAGAGTGAAGCTTTATGCATCTACATCTAAGAAAACAACAGCCACTATTCCCCAGGTACCTCCATTGTAGAAAAGCAGGAATCCTATGGTAAAGAACAACCAACGTAGGCAAAGCTCCAGGTTCACAAACAGACTTTTAATAAAACACACAAACGCTTTCACCAAATGCTTCTTCAGGTGTGACATAAAACTGAGCAGCTAAAACACCATAATTAACTACGGAATTAAATCACATGACAAGACAAATTCCAATTTCAAGGTACATATCCTAAAATTCGAGAACCATTTTCAGAATATAACAAAATGCATCATTCTGAGAAAAAAATAACATAAAAAATAGAAAACACATGAATATATATATCTACAAGAATATATGTAAAAAATACATCCAAATACATATCATACTAAAAAACATAAAAATATTAAATCATGAAAGTAGCATATAATACTTAGCTATCTACTTATTTCCAATGTAGTGGTCTGGCTTTCAGAGCAGGTCTTAATGGTATGCAATCATTCAAGCCATGCCCCTGCATTCAATTTCAACCTAATAATCCATTGTGCTTCCATTTCCTCAGTCCTTAATCTCATGTCCCCGCCTCTCTTATTGCCAAAATTCATTCCGAAAACTAGAAAGCCAAAATTGTGTGTACTGTCCATATTAGCAACATGTTTCACTAACGCATTAAACATGCTCTTCTCACCTATATGATAGATACGTTCCCTAATCCTACCTTTTAGCATCCCATCAGTCTTCCCGACAAAAGATTTGCTGCATACTCTACATACAGCTAAATATATCACATGCATACTAGTGCGAGTAGCTTTGATCTTAAAATTAAATCGTTCTCCTGTATCTGGATGCAAAAAGATAGGATTATCAATTATATATGGACAAAATGAACACTTGCTACAAGGTATAGTAGTTCCCTGTATAGCTGGTCTATTGGTATCCCTTGCACCACAAAGGTGTCTCTTCAAGGACCTTTTATTCCTAAAATTTAACTGAGGTGTTGGATCTGGATATTTACTGACCTGCTCATTCGTCATTAAAATAGTCCAGTTTTTTCTAGCAATACTAGCAATATTCCTTGAATAACTGAATGACACTTTTAACTTACTGTTGTGTTTCCTACTCAACTCATACAGCTCAACCTGGAAACATCACAAATCTGGACAAGGCCCATGAAAAATAGGTACAAATCTGAACGCTGATTAACATCTAATTTGCATACATAATTATGTAACCCCACCCACTCCTATGGAATTGTGGAATACCAGCTTTCAAACGCAAACTGAAGAACAAACAAAATATGGCACCAGATTCAAATGTCCTATTACCTGGCTATTTCGCCCCATTTACCATAAACACTAATGTGTGCATACTGCTTTACTTCTACAATCAATGATTATTTGGATTTTATTTTTACATTTTGCACCACATCAATGCACAAACACTAACCGACATCTGATAAACAAAGCAATACTGCCTCACAATGAAAACAGACTTGGCATTAAAACTTCTCTGCCCTTGAAACTCACATTCATTGAAACAGCATTGAAACCCACACCACATACAAAGAAAATGCATCTGGCCAGTGGTGGATAAAGATCACCTTTGGGCTGTTTTCAAATCATTGGCCCGTTGCACACAAAACAAGAAACATACATACATGTGTTCTTTTCTTTGATACACCTTCCTGACTAAGTTATATTCCTTGTATAATACAGCACACTTGTTAGAGTGCATTTTAAATTAGCTTGAATGAACATTTTTCCAGTAGGCTGTACTTTAGTCAATGAAAAAAATGCATGAACCAGTAATTACAAAACTGCCCAATAAAGAACACTTCTATCGTAAAAGTCTACTTCCACACCCGAACTATAAACAGAATAACAGTAGTGTAAGCCATAGGCATCTTGCACAGCTTCTCTCACTTATTTTCAAATAAAGTTTTTTTTTTTGGGGGGGGGGGGGGGGAGTGCAAATGGTCAAAAACCAGGGACACATTTTAAACATTGCTTGTATAATTTTGGAAAGTTGCTAGAATAAAATTTTGTGCTATCACCATGCATGTTACTGACAAGTCTTGAAACTAGAACCCTATACACTACAATCAGTGCACATACCACTATGCTAAATCAGCAGTTTGAAAAATAGGAAGACTGAAACTTAATGGCTATCATTTAGTGAATTCAGTTCTCACTTCTCACTACAACTCTCAACCTCTTAGCACAAAAAATCTGGACAAACAACAAAGCCAATAATGGGGGAATATAAATTGTGTTCTCACTTCTCACCATAGCTCTCAACTCTTAGCACAAAAAAAATCTGGGCAAAGCTCAGAAATAGTAGTGGCTAGGGACTTTAGGCTCCTTTTACCCTGTACCAATGCTACAGGGTTTGAGCCCAAATACCTCTAGCCACCAGGTATTATTACATTGGGGGCATTTTCACACATACACAGACACACAGACACAAGAAGCTCAAATAACTTTTTCTTTTTTTTTCTCATGTTCTAATGAGAAGATACATTTTGAAAACCTTTTTGTTATGCATAAAGGTTATAAGGGGCACCAATTGTGTGAAATGCATTACAACAGTTTCCTTAGAGCTATTTTCAGCCCTCTACCATAAAGATCAATGACAGGGCTTAAAAAATCAGGGACAGATGAACAGTGTTGTGGACAAAGCCTTAAAATAAAAACATTTCTCACTGACTGAAATGATTTGCATATGATAGAATGCTTTCTAGAATCATTCATTTTCCTTGGCAGAAACATATGTATTTAAAGGAATACCGCACCCACAGACTCAAAAAACATGTTTAAAACATCATGGCATGATGTTTCCTACACTTTAATAGCACTCTTCTGGGATTATTTACAGGATTTAAAATATTTTTATATGTAATTCCAGACTCTGACCACCTGGAGGCTGGCATACTGACCTGGTTTGGATAAATCAGGTAGTCATCCAGTATCCCAGAAATCATTGTTTGGCTCAAAAATGTTATATCATGTAGGCCTCAGTTTGCCTAATGTTTCTGTCATTTCATAGATGTTGCATGCGTACAAAGTACTGAGTAAAATAGAACAGTGTAAGTAACATTCCCTGCTGCTGGATGACTACTTAAAACAGAAACAGTGCAAATGCCACAGAACACACTCAAAGTGCTGTTTACTGCTGCCTTTTTTTCTAATTTAGTTTAAATGGCACTAATTTGTTTGACAATGAATTCCAGTCCATTTACTTCTCCCCTCCCCCATAACACTTAGCTTCACTAGCTGTCAAAATCCTGAGGGTAATTTGACCTGGTAATTCCATTGATTGGCAGATCTCAGCAGGGTGCTTGACTCACGTAATTTAATCTTTGCTCTGGCATTACCTTTGTTACAGGGGACATTTTTTTGCTGCAGTATAGCCATGGCCTTAACTTGACTGCAATCACATCCAGTAAGGTCTTGCACCAAGGAGCTAAAGAATAAAACATTTATACTATTAACCAGTTTAGATCATTATTAATTTAAGTGTTAAGGTATCACTTCATGCTTCCATCTTGTTAAAAATTGAGATTTACATGTGCAAAGTGTGTTGGTATGCAGTGTTTGCCTTCATATGTTTTTACTCCACTGGTTGGTTTGCAAAAAAAACCTTTTGCAGTGTCCCTGGATTTGTCTTTGTGCATGCAAACTACATTGCTATATTCTCCCCTTCCTTTTTCTTGTGTCCAGAAGTCACTTATAACAAAGTAAATTTTTTATTGATTTTTTTTTTAAATAAAGGACATAAAGGTTGACTTACCTTGAATCAGATAATGGATGCCACTGCAAAGAATCACTGTTAAAATATTTGTGCATGGACAAAATCCCTTACTAAATCTATTTGCCAGCCTCCAGTTCAATTGGTGCTATGGCTTTAATATACTGGTGTGTTCGCTCATGCCTTCCAAATATCTCCACCATTACATACCAGTTTTGCAGTGTAGTAACCACCCGACATGCCCATACACCTTTAGCCATCAATATGCAGCTACTCCTGTTCATGTGAGTATGTGAATTCATTTTCAGACTTAAGGTGTGGAAGCTGCACTGAATAATTCTAGGTGCTCGTTCAGGTTTCACATGGTGCTTGCTTAGAGCTACTCTCATGTTAAGCCGCTATGAATATGTTGTACTGCCACCTCTGATACCAGGGTAATGTTTTAATCTTTCTATTCCCGCACTGCACACTAGCAGTATCTGGTGCAAATACAACAGAGGAGTATGCAAGCGATACACCACCTAAGCATCATTTGCCGTGCAGAATGTACAAGTATGCATACCAAATTTCTGTGTTTCCAAACATCGGTATTACTACACTACTACTGAATAAAATGAACAGCACTCAGGCTGGGGGAAGGACAAGGGAGCCATGACATCACAGAATGGGTGGGTCTTATTATTTTAGTTAGAATCAGATGACGGCTGTGGTGATGTCACTGAGGGAGGGAACCGATTAAAAAAAAAAAAAAAAAAGTACCTGCACTGCCTGGCCTTGATGATGTCAGTAATTGGGCGACTCCAGCAAGCTTTATTCAAACGTGAGAGAATCATTTTGTAAGTGAAACCATCACAGAATGAGAAGGTAGGCTTCTGTTACAGAAGTAAGGGGAATTATAAAAATTGTAAGTGCTTTATTGTTCTTGCTTTACAGAGGACAATGTAAATAGGGAGGAAAAGGGCCGTGAAGTTGAGGAATACATTAGAGAAACCTGTTGTACTCCTTTAAGAACAGATGGCAGTTTTTCATGCAGAATAAGGGATGCCCTTAAAAATTAAGAAAAGTGAGTTATGTTTTCAAGCTATTGTAAAGTTTGAATGGAATACAAATAGCTCATGGCATGAAAACATCATGCCCTTTTTGCTGTCTTCTGATCTGTTGCTCTGGTGACATCAAAGCTTCAGAAGGACTGCTTTACAAGAGCCTTATTTGCATATAAATGAAGGTTTGTTTGAAATCCACAAGCCCGTGTTTCAAACTGCTAGAACTCAGCTGCATGCTGAAACACACCACAATGATTGATGCTTTATTGACATTTGTGATGCATTGCATGCTGTATATAATATGTGTCAGAACTTAGAATACTATGCAGAAGGAAGTAGGAATGTTCTGCTTTAAAGGGGTCAAAGATGAAATCAGGAACACCAAAATAAGTATGGAATGCACAGACAACGGTTATAAGAGAAAACGACTGCTGTTTTTTTTAAGGAGGAAATGAAGGAACACACCACCACAGCCTTCTGCCCTGCAATGCTTTTCCTTAACACCTTGCACTTTAGTGTTAGTATGAGCTCGGTGCCCATCTACGAGTGCTTACTTATTTGCAAGCTCCAGTCTGTCAAAATCAGGGACTCCAAGAAGATATTTCTTTCCCCAAAGTTTAAAAATTTAGTAGTACAAAAATACACGAGTTCTCTTTCATTTGAAATCAGGCTGCCCAGAATAATATTCTGCTCTGTTACTTAGCTGCACTATCAAGGCATCAAGTGAAAAAGCAATATGAAAACACTATACTCTCAAAAACGAATATCAGTACAATACAGAAATATTTGTGTATATTTGTGCATTTGTACACACACACACACACACACACACACACACACACACACACACACCTTGTTTCCTTACCTAATCCCCCAACAGAGTGCTTTATCCGTCCCACGTTTACCCGCTCGCGCTGCCTGCTGGTTGGAAATATAAAACCGATAGTACTGCTGCCTGTAATTGTCATTGCTGCTGTATTCCTGCTCGCAGCCAGCTTGGAAAAAAATAAAATGAGCATTAGTCATTAGTGCTGCTGCCTGGTTCTCACTGCTGTATTCCCGCTCGCAGCCAGCTGGAAATAATGATGTGAGCTCCTTGAGCTCAATTCTGACTGGCTGGTAGCCCTGACAGCGTTGACGTCATCGCGCATGTGATGACGTCAGCTCCGACATCACGATTTTTAAAAAAAATTTAAAAAATGAAGCAAAAAAAATCGGAAATGAAGGGGTGCCAATCGGGAATCATGGCACCCCTTCATTTGGACCCCAATACCAAGTAATTCAATATGGTTGGGAGGTATGACTCAACTTATGACTTCTATCATTCTGTTTCCATTCAGAAAAATAAGGTTTAGCTCTTGTACTTCTCATTTACCACATTCACTACATTCTTCTCTATCATATCAACATCATACCCTCTTATGTATTAACTCAGTACTAGTAGTGTTAAGCTGTTGAAAATCCTGTTCACTCTCATTGAGTCTAGAAGCTCTATAGAACTGATTTTGAACCACATTCCTAAAAATAAACTGCTGGTGCATACTTTCTCTACTGAGGAGATGGTTAACTCTACATTCTTTCCTATGAAGCCTAGTCCCAAGCAAATTCCTATCATCCCTAAAAATGGCCAAATCTAAAAAATCAACATTCATAAGCAACCATTTCACAGTGAATGACAAAAAAATGAGTAGATCTATGCAAGAATTCAACAAACTCCATTAAAGTCTCAGGAGTTCCATCCCAGAATACAAAGAGGTCATCTACATATCTTTAAAAAATAACACCTGTTTGTTAAAAGGGCTCCTACAAGATACTCACTCTCCCAAGTAGCCATCACTGCATTCGCATAGCTGTTCACATGAAGTGCTCATTGCTACACCATTAACTTGCCAGTATATAGATTTTCTAAACACATTATTCTCTAGAACTAAACGTAATAATTCCCTCATTTGTGTTATCTTTGTACTATCACTACCCAAATCAGATTCCATATACTTGGTAGCATAGTCTATACCCAAATGATTGGGAATAGTGGTGAATAATGAGACCACATTGAGTGTAACCAATAGTACTTGATTCTCCAAAATATTCTCCATCGATAGCCCCAAAGAAGTGTCCA
>NW_025051390.1:0-13043 GCF_019279795.1 Protopterus annectens | reverse complement strand
GAAGGAGCAGTGCATGGGACCTGCTGCCTTGTGGAGGCACATGGATTCCACAACACCCTCCCTATCCAAGGTGCCCACCCCCCCTCATGTGTCACACACCACCCTTGTCTGCTGTCTTGCTTATCTTGTCTGCCTGCAAATGCATCCTTACCTACCCAACTTACCGCACCCCCACATGTACCTATGTCCTTTCCCCAACATTCCATTCACGTTAAAAAAATGGGCACTTGTCCCCAAAAAAAAATTCTCCATACATAGCTCTCCATTTCACTTATGTGTCCACTGGACACACGCAATTTGGTCCAATTGGCTTGATAATGCAGTTCTGTTATTCTCACCCCTCTCTCTGGGGGTGGGAATTCAAACCATGTACACAGTTGTTGCTGTACAAGAAATGGATAGCTATGGTTCTTTCCTACACCCTTCCTGCACATACCTACCTGCCTTTCACTATGTTTCCCCCTGCTTGCACCTCATTTCACCATTTTCCTATCTCCTCATTTTTCTTTTCTTTATATTTTTCAAGCATGCCACGTCTTGCAGCTTTGCTAAGCAAAGCTCAATATCTGATTATATTGATTATATGTGTCTTTTAAAATTCTAATACACATTTACAAAATGAACATCTGTCCCCTGTTTCAAACCAAGACATCACACCTGCAGACACTGCAGTAACCTACTACGGCTTCCACACCCTCTTGTAAACAGTTATATGTTACAGATTCATTAAGTAAAGCTGTGAATGGACCTGGGTGCCATACCGTACAAAATTTGTTTAGAATTAATGGAAAAAATGAAAGTACGGACATTTTAATGGGCGCTACTAAGAAGCCAAATACATAATAATGGATGTAAGGTGAGACCTCAGGTAGCGGTGAATGTTAAACGCTTTTATCAGTGGGTGGCAGTAGAATGTGCCCTTTACATCAGCAACATGTAGAAAGACATCTGCCGACATTAATGGCAAAATACATGTGTAACTGGGACCCTGGTGCAGAAATACCTCCATACGAGCGCACACACTGATGGATGTAAGAACATGATTACATGCTGCCAGCCTGTAGGTGTACGCACATATATCTAGCAAATATACCTGCTGCAGCAGTGACTCAGTAGCTCAGTCTATTTAAATGCCTTATAACCATACATTTTGGGAAACACACAGTCCTGGTTTCCAAATCAATGATGTGCTTAGCACTGACTTTTCAGGTATTGTGAAGCCAGCGGTTAATGACTGAGTCATGCACACTTTTATCCAGACAATGCTTGTCAAATTCGACAATTCACTTTCCACTTTTAACTGATGGAAGTCACGAGGCCTGCAGGTAGGAACGCAGCACTTCATGTATCCCTATAGCAAAACTATTAAAATCCAGTACAACTATGTTAATAAATATATGGAAACACACATTTCACTGCCTTATTTATTTAACTTCATGTATCCCTATAGCAAAACTATATATGCATAAATTGTCACATCATGCAGTATTCATGCATTCACAATGAACAAGGTTAGAAGTTAATTAAATAAGGCAGTGAAATGTGTCAATATATTTGTTACGGAATAGTTGTACCCAAATTTTATGTGTTGTTTTTTCAAGTATAGTGTAATACTGAAAGGTAAATATTACTGGTCAGGTTTTGTTTTATTTGATTTACTTCAAGTGCTTGCCATAAAGGTTTTGAGTTGAATTTGTATTTTGTTCTGAGGAAGTCTTTTGTGGACAAAAGTGGAGAAGAAATTTGTTTTACCACTAATCTAGTTGTGGGTCTATATTATTATGGTTATTTGGTGGATTTTTGTCACAATGGTGCAGGTATTAATGTACTGCTTTTTTCTTTCTTGCACCTGCGGGTGACTGGCCAGGGCTGAGTGCATACATACTATGCAACCTGATGTCCAGTGTCTCTTTAGACTGGTGGGCGTTGTGACACACAGTGAGGGCACAGGTAGAGTGTGTCGGGGGCTGAATCTGTCGAGGTAGACATCACTCTTCACCACCACTTACTGGCGGGTCACCACGCACAGTGTATGACCACAGATACCCCGTCCCTGGATGCCACAAAGATATTGGACAGTCAGAGGGTGGGTAAGTGAACAGGAAGGGTGTGGCAACTATGAGAAACCAGTGAGTGTGAACTGAACATAGCCAAGAGATGGTGGTCCCACACATGCAGATTGACGAGGAAGTTAGCGCGGAGACCTACTGTCCATCCACCACCTGTGCAGTTGTCACATCATGGGTCAATCTGCATGTTTCCTGGCAACCATCATGGAGGCTTCCAGAGCACATTCTGAATGGAACACCAGATGTATGATTGGGGTTATGGATGCGGCACAGTCTGACATCACTTGACTGCCACCTCTACGTGGGGACACCCTGGATCAGTTCACTGATGCACGGTGGACATATGGTGATGCTGAGACAGTGTCTGTCTTGGACTGCGTGACTGTGCTGGAACTGCGTGGTTGGAGTTGAGCATTGTACTTATGGATGTGGAGTTGTAACCCCATCTGTTGAAACGTCCACATGGCCACATATACCAATCAGCTCTCATAAGAGGCAGTACATCCAGCAGCACTACAGAGTGGAGTGTGCTGTTGCACTTTTACCATGTTATATATAGCAGGCCATGGAGAAACCATGGTCCTAAGTGGTCCTTTGTGGGACGTGGTCCCAGCAGATGGTAGTCACCATCGGGTACTATATCTCCCTTCTGACCATGGGCATGGAGGTGCCGGGTCTGGCATCTTGGCAGGAGCTGGTTCCCCGCTGTTCAGGGGGCCAGAGATGGTGAACTGTCAACTATACCATGTACAGTCAAAGGTGTCAACATACTGGTAGACTGGCATTCAACTTGCCTATTGTACATGCACACACTCGACACACCATTGTCAAATGAGGGTCACCTATAAAACACATGGCACCTCTCCATTGTTCATCTTACATACTCCCTATCCTGACTCACACACATACTGTCCAACCATTTTGGATCAGCCTAGGCCTCCTACGCCCCAACACCTTGTAAATGCAATGATACCTTTGCCTCATCCCTGTCATCCTCAGCGTCGATGGAGGAGAAAAGCTGAAACTATGTGTCTGATGCGCAGAGGGACTATATTAGTTAACATGTACTTGTGCAATGCAATTTTGATTTGCCATGTCACTTGTAGTAGTTACCAAGGGATACTGTATACTGGCATTTTTCATGGGTACGCCACATACATTTGTGTACCTTATGTTGTATGATGGTATATTGGCTATATAGTTACACAATGACAAGTGTGTCACAAACCTGTTTATGTTTCTGTTACAGGAGTTTGTTAGAATAACTTATGGATACACAGTGGAAATAAAGCAGCACAGGATGACATGTCAGCACAGCAGAAATATGTCTTCAGCAAGGTGCATATGTGTATAACAGGATAACAAGGACAATGGCAGCATTCAGTCTACTCATGCTTCTCTAATCTGTGAGCATATCTGCTACCATGGTTTGGGGAACTAACATGTCTACAAGCTTTGGTGATGGAGATGACCCATCTACATATATCCCATGTCAAGTACCAATAGTTGCCCGACACCAGTTATGATTGTCGTGTTCTGCATCCCAATGTGTAACCTGAACATGATATGTTTCACAGCAGATGTGTGCTTTACATGCATGGGGGAGCCTGTTTCATGTAGGGTGTACTGTGTGTGTGTTACATACTTGTCTCTCCAGCGTGTACTATGCATACCACGCTGATGTTGTCAGTGTGTAGAACATATGAGACGTGCTAGTCCTGTCATGGATACACATAAGGTACACAGTGGGAACTGATATCTCCCTGTATGGAGACATACACATCCCCTCCAAAACATTTAGGAGACAGACTACACATGTACGGTCGTGACATGGGCTCCATAGGACATGTTATCTACACTGTGTATTGGTGTACTATGGAACCTGTGTGGCTGCGGCAGTTGTATGATATGACTGTGTAGTGACAGGGCAAGGGTGCTATTGCACACAGTGATAGGTGTGATGACTGCCACATTCAGTATAGCAGTGACAGTCTGGGATTTATATCCTAAACCTGTCAGTATTGGGTATACTACAGTGAATGCATTACATTTTCCGACCGAAGTGAAAATCAAAGGCTACGCATTACTCTCTGTCTCTCTGTATTATTCATAACTCCATGAGTAATGGCTCAACACAATGTGTTGATTTTTATTGGATCCCCTACACATGTATTTTTGCAGGGGTGGATGATTCTCCGCAGGATAGTATCCTCATGCAGTCGGTATTGGCATTAAGTCATTGTAAATTAGCTCAGACAACGCTGGCTGTAATCTTAGGCCATCCTGCAGGTAACTGTTGGTTCTGCAGGGAATGTTATGACAGCTCTGATATGCACTCACCTGCTAATGTACTCAGAGGTCAGTGACAGTGTAGCTGTGTGACTGCAGAGGGGGTAATGGAGTAAGGAGTAATAACCAATAATGATCCACTCACTGGTGACTGGAATCAGCACATACACATATATCACAGGTGACTGTACACAGTTTGGATGTGTGTGACAGGGGCATGACTGTAACATGTGGTCAGCATTTCCAGAGAGGGCAGTCACCAGGACACAAAGATTTAGGGGATAAAAATCCAGGGAATTACTGACGAGACTAGGAGTCAAACCATCTGACTATATCCTGCTCGACAACATTTACAAAGCACCCACTTAAGCATCCATGATATTGTCATTGTGGGAACCACTAAGTGGTCCATTGACACATTCCAACATAGAGGACACTACAATAGATATCTGTAAAATAGCAGTGCTCAGCAGGGCACAGGCTTGGGTCCTCTACTGCTTGTAATCCTTGTAACCACTACAATACATGTGACTGTCCAGACCAAGCTGTGACTAACAATGCTGGCTGATAACTGCAAATTGTGAGCACTCACATAAGTCTCAGTAGTATGTTACTATCCTGCGGAAGGTATTATGTAAGCACATACTAATGATTATAAACTCAAGCAAATATATACATGTAGTATCATTTCCATCAGGTAGAAGACCTATGTACCTGGAAAGTGGCACATCCGTTGCAACGTAATATGATGTACATACTCAGGGTGTTGAAAAGAACTGGGCACTCAGACCTGGCCACACAGGTTTACACCTAATGTTCCTCAGATCACCACATCTCAAAGTGGTATGGCAGGATCATATAGCATAGCTAAGGCCACAGTCACCAGTAAGTGACATACTCATAAACTGTAGCTGCCCTTCCCGCAACATGCCAATATCTGGAGTGCAATGACCATTTTGTAATATACCTTTCAAAAAAACGGTACTGGCAATTGCACACAACAGTATGTGGTCATACCTTCAGTAGCCATGTGTCTTCAGTAGAGGGATTGTGTGCAATGAGTGTTTTCTTAATCACCTGGGCATATATAGACTACTCATAGGTGATCTGTGCTTTGCATACAGGGCAATGTGTGCCCTTGCTTGATTGCATACCCTGCCTATCTGTGGGAAGCACAGTAGATGGATGACTTACTATAAGGTTATTTATTAACATAATTATGTGACTTTTAATACTACTACTACATGCTTGTGGGAGGGGTGGCTGGCAGACGAAACACACCCTTGGAACAGAACCCTGCCCTAATGGCACACAGGGGCACCTCATTGCACCTCAGCACACATTACCACCCTTCTGATTGGCTGGTGACTGTCATCTCAACACAGGGGCATGTGTGTCTGTGTCAGCCTAACTTGGACGGGGATTAGAATACAGGTAATAGTCTATGGGTTGGCTACTCTTGTCCCTGTTGGAAAAAAAATGTCATGTATATATATATATAACATATATATATACATATATATATATATATATATATATATATATAGCGTGTGTGTGTGTGTGTGTGTGTGTGTGTGTGTGTGTGTGTGTGTGTGTGTGTGTGTGTATTATTAGATGTATGTATATATTTATTTATTTATTTTTAAACTTTATACACACATCCTTTTTTACTTTATATATATATAAATATATATATATATATATATAACATATATATATATATATATATATGTGTGTGTGTGTATGTGTGTCGTGTGAATAATATTGCATAAGTCTTAAAAGGTACAAAAGCAAGTCTTTGTATTTTAGTGGGGTTATCACTTACAGGCGGTATTTTATTAGTGAGGCACATGCCACGGCATGTGCTTGCTTGTAACAAACAAATACACTACTTCTAAATATGTGAATAAGTCTGCCAAAGTTAGTTTGCATAGGAACTGTTCTAAGTGTTTGCCATTCTGTATCATTGTATATCATTGTATGCTGCTGTACCAGTGGGGTTGCATAATAGTACAGGTGTAATCCCCAGATAGAAGAAGAGGAATACAGGGTTGATTCTAACACCTCTGAATATTGTTTCCAGAGCATATTGTGAAAATCTACTGGCCAGTGTGATAGCCTAATATTTACGACGTAATGTCAAAAACTAATTCTTTTCACTTATTTGTTGGTAAACACTGATAATATAGCTTACTTTATGAAATTAAAATCTTATGCTTAACTGCCTTGTGCCTTTCTCCTGATTGAAGAGGGGTCTTCAGTCCAGTGCACATACGCTGCTATAAGGAACGAAGCAAATTATGTTATATTATTTATGAAAATCTCTGCTATTCTGTTATATATCAGTAAGTAATGCAACTAACTCAATGCTTTACCTATGAGGTGTGGAATGTCATGATGGGGCAGATGGGAGGCATCAACACCTGGAGGTGCATTATTTACACACGGTAACACACACCCAGGGGCATTATTGAATTAAGAGGAATTCACTGTCTGTAAAATTGTTTGTGTTTTGCCGCTTTGCTTTTATTGCTATATTATTTTTATATATTTTAGATGTAAAATAGTTCTCGGCCTAATGTTTCAGTCTTGCTCTAGTATATGTAAAATGGTGTTGCAGAAGAAATTATTTTACATCTAAAATATAACATTTCAAAAAAAGATATCAAATATTTACTACATTGTTTGGTCCGTACTTCTAAAATGTCGTGGCTTGTTGTTGCCAATCATAGGGAACTGAAGTAATTAGAAATAATGACATACATTTGAGTTTCAGACTTTATTTCTTCAGACAATTCATGCTAACACAAATCCTGGTATTAAACACAACTTTTACCGCAGAGATTTTATAAGGCATTATTTAAATTATGTTCTTATTTTTGAAGGCATTTTTCCCCCTTTCTTTTAGTCTTTATCCAGATCAATCTCGCGCACACACACACACACACACACACACACACACACACACACACACACACACACACACACACACACACATACACACACACACACACACACACACACACACACACTAGAACACACATCCACTTTCATGCATGCACGCAAACAAAAACATATACACAAAAACACATACTTTTCTTTCTTTCTTTTTTTGTTTCTTTTAATTTTACACTCGGTAAACAGCAAAAGCACTGCTTAGCGGGTGTAATATAGGGCTCAGTCACTCTTACTCTCACTCTCATGCACGCATACACTCACACACACAGATATAAATGCAAACACACACGTTTCCATTTTATTTTTTTTTTTTTCATTTTACACTTTCTAAACAGCAAATGCTTTGCTTAGTGAGAGCATAACAATGGTAGCCATTAGCTTTCTTTCAGTCTGAGCTCTGTGACAGTGTAACATACTGCCATGAAGTGGCAGACTCATTTTTCAGTGGACATTACCTGCACATTAACACCCTGGTGGAGAATGTTTGATCTTCATTCAAGGTATCGATGTACAGGTCATCCATTCTCTAATGCCTGCTGTTAGCTGGTAAGTCACATAGTTAAAGAAGCACAAACCCAAAAACTTCTGGACACCGTAAAGAGGTATAGGTATGTACTGAAAATATACAAAAAAGCCATTTTTGGCTCGAGTGAGCTAATAGTCCCACCACAATACTAGTCATTTGACATATATAGACTGACTGTACTTTGCATACAGTGCAGCACATACTGTACTGCATGTAAAGAACCTCTGTATGCACCTTGGTGAAGGTGTTAGTATATCTAATGTATTCATTATACTTTTCTTTACCTTATTCTCAGGGGCTTTAAAAACAGGAGCAGGTAGAAAATATATTTTTTTCACAAAGTACCATGATATTGCAGTAATCCATTTTAGCTGGTTATGTGGGTCATGGTGGGATTTAAGCTTGGTTTGAAAGAGCATTTGGTTTCAATCCCACAATAACTCATACCCCTGGAAGAGATAGTTGTTTATAATCTGAGCATATGCTTTAGCAAACCAAAAGAAGCAAGTTATAACTACTCAGCATCTCTCTGATGTTTGGCTGTAATGTTTCATGCAGAAAATTTTCAACAAAGCCTACTACAGATGAGGGAGTGATAGAATGATTGTATCCCATCTGTTTAATCAAATACTAAACGTCTGCACCATCAATAATTCATTCATTTATTCTTTCATTCTCCAGTTACCCCTTAATACCATTCAGGGTCATGGGGGAAATGGAACTTATCCCTGCATTTACTTTGCACAAGGTAAAGGACCTAATTTTGAATGGGGTGCCAATCCATTCACCCAAGCAAGTATATATTAAAAACTAGATTTCACTGTTTGTGGTACATTACAGATAAACCAGAGTGAGTTGCTGTGTGGAGAAAAGAGTTAAAGTAACCCATAAGGAAAGGCGTGAATCATGTGCACTGGAGGGAGTGGGGTAGGGGAGGATGGGAGTGAGTGGCTGGTTATTAACCAAGTGCAGGGGAGATGATACAAAGTAATAAGAAGTAATAGTATTGTCAGAATATTGCATGTCAGCCACACCATTGCTGGCAGGAGAGCTGATACAAAGTAATATGTAACAGTAGTGCCATAATGTGACATGTCAGCCACATCAATGTTGGCAGGACAGCTGATACAAAGTAATATGTAACAGTAATGCCAGAATATGACATGTCAGCCATATCAATGCTGGCAGGACAGCTGATACAAAGAAATAAGAAGTAACAGTAGTGCCAGAAAATGATACCTCAGACACATCAACACTAGCATGAATCAGCTTCACTGCTACAGTAAAAACACAGAAGAGCCTTATATAAAAAGAACATTTCTTCTCCCACCAAATTGCTTCCTAGTACAATGAAAACTTAAAAGACCAAGTGGGAATTTAATAAAGCCTGCACAGTCTTTTTTACCACGTAGTCATCATGCCACTGTACTTACATTAAAGTAAGCAAGTTTTTGATTCAGTAAGCACTGCTGGGTGGCACGCATGCATGTGGCAACACAAGAAATTCTGTGACATGCAAATCACCTCATAAGCAGGTCAATCTCATGTAAATGAGGCAGATAGAGTGATACACCAAGCAGTTAGTCAGTTCTGCAGACCCTGTGTCAGTGTCTACAGTATACACAGAAAAATTCTGTGTATAAGAATGTAGACGGACAAAAGATGCTGTAAAATTGTAGATAGATGGACTGAAATGGCATACAACACACATATATGAGTGAAACTATTCTCTGTGCATCTGAAAAGTTACAGAAAATACATTTAAATACATTTTTTAATAATCTAGGCATGTTTGCATGGCACACCGCAGTGTCCAAACATGACTTATAAAAAAATAAAAAATAAAATAAATTAATATTATGTGACAGAAATGTATTACAAAACTCTGCTTAGAGTATCTCCAGTGGTGCATTCGTGCTGTTGCTAACGTGGTATGGCTTTGAAGTGTGTAGTTTCCAGGTTGTGACTACGGATCCCTATGCAAATGAGGTGGAGTTACTGAATAACATAATGGGGTAATCATGTCTTCATATACCCTGCATGTAGGCAGAGAACTGTGTTGATGTCCACACAGGAGGTAGCTAACATCAAGAGAGGGTGTATCCAATAACTTCTAATCTGACTTGAACTTAGCTGCACCTGTTTGCACAACATGCTGCCATGCTGAGCGTGGAAGTCTGGAGGGGGAGTGCACTGACTTCTAGGCTTTATTTAGCTAATGGGCATGTGTTTCAGTGTGTTTGTACAGCAAGCCACTGTGCTGAATGAGGAAGTATGTGGGATGTATCCACTAAGTGCTAAGCTTTGTTAACCTACAGGGCGTTTGCAGGGTGCGCCTCAGTGCTGAGTGTATCAAAAAACAATGATATATTAATTAGTTTTGACCCCTGTTTAACTTAAACTAGGGTAATTAAATGAAGTTAATGGTATACTAGGCAGGTGGAATGCATCATATGTAACCAGTCACACAGTCAGCACCTACAGTAGAGCACTATAAAGTAGGCATACACCCTACAATCTGACTTTCCCCCATACTCTGCACCATTGGAGTACAGACTTGTGAATTTTAACTGAATAAATGCTAGGGGTTGCTACAGGGCTGCTACATCTGTATGTGTTAGATGCTGAAGTCAGTGCTGCTGCGGCTGCTGACAATAGGCCTAGACTGAGAGTAACATTCCAGGAGCTACATGAGCTAGAGATGAGCTACAGGGATGGACAGTGACATACTACAAGAACTCACTGAGCTCTGCCACCAGTGGTGGCTGGTGAGTTCATATCGAAGGGGGGTTTGCAGGAGACAGATGAATGGGTGGGGCCAATGGGAAGGGGTGTGGTCAACTAGAAAGGGGAGGGGCTATGTTCAAAACCACAAAATCTGGAACTTTAATTAAATACGCTGCCCTGGGTACCAAACCATCATTATGAGAGTCCAATCAAGACAATGCAAAGTATAGAAGAATATGTCAATGCATTAGCTGCATGACAGCTTACTTAATATCTAGATGGAAACAAAAAGGCTGTGAGACATGAAAAAATAAATTTATTTTTAAATACATTACTGGAATGCCAGTCAAAATCAAGTACAATAAAAACAAGCAGCACTCAACAAAAACCACTTCTCCTTGCACTGCAGTTCTAATTATAATTTATATTTAGCTTTATTAAAGTACCAAGTAACATGCTGAAAGTAGCAATCTCTGTGATACCCCACTTGTAAAAATGTTTCTTATCCAAAAAAGACCTGCTGCCTGACAACAACTATCTACTTGTTTCATGGGGAAAAGATGATCAAAGTAAAAATAGAAAAGCAAAGAAGAAACAAGCTCAAGATACATTGATTAAAGGATTACCGTACAGGTAATGGACCACACACGATAGATTGGCATTCTGTTTGATTTACAGGTAAAGCCTGCAAAGATGACTGCAAGTCTCCAACAAATGTAATGAGCTTCTTAAAATAATGTAATCCTCTCCTTTATTAAAATACTGTCATATGCATTTCAATACCCAAGGCTTATATACATTATCTAGTTATGCAAGTATTCTGCATGGCAATAGAAAGGCTTCACTGTTGGCAATTCTTACCAGTATGCTTATTAAAGCTTATTTGCATCTTACAATCTCAGACAAGCTTACCTGATGGTCATTAAAGCATTGCTACTAAACAGAGAGCAACAGGCACTCCTCTGGAGTAATAATAAGCATAAATCAACAGTATAAAAATATGACAAACCAGAACATTCTGCAAAATCAAGGACAGAATGGAAAGCAGTACATGTGTCTACCTGGATGGGGATACTGCAATACTTACACCGCATAACTGCTTCTTGCCTTGCTTGGACACATCCAGAGTCACACTATGGTGGGGCAGTGGGTGCAACAGGCGTCACAATTTGAAATGTATCTGGCGGATCAGATGCCCTGACACATTTGCTGGTACCTCTCAACCTCAGAGCAAGAAATTGGACAAAGTCATACATAGAAGTGGGATTAAAGTGCCCAAAAAATAAGAACAATTTTAAATATTGCTCTTATAAACTTAGAAAGGTAATAGAGTAGAAGATCTTGCATTAGTATGACCCCTGAAGGTATGAACTAAGTTGACAAATGTTCGTCATTATTTTCAACATCAGTCTTTAATGATTTGCTACTAATTTGCCAAAAACACAATTTTAAGTGAAAAATGATCCAAAATACGATGCAAAAACTATAAATAGCCACACAGTACAGCTGGGAACCTGTCAAAGAAGGACACTATTAGTACGCTAACTTGAAAGCAGCTGATAAAATAAAAGTGATCTACATGCATTTCTGGAATAAAAAGTAATATATAACTCTGATATTACAGTTATTTCTTGAATTCGTAAACCCTCCATCGCTTTCTTCCAAATTGCCATTTGTGGAGGGATTATTAGAAGAGCAAATTTTGAGTCAAAATCGGGGCAGTTGAGAGGTTTGGATATGTCTTAATTCCTTTAAAGCAATTTTATTTGCATCGCACTTCCTCAACCCAATAATGCAGGAAATCTGGACAAGGCCAAATATACTTATAAACAGTACAAAAATTGTTGTATAACCGAGACAGTTAATAAGACCTTGCTTTAGCATGCATTTTTCTGAAGGTTATGAAGTCTAAAACTCAGTGTCTGGTTATTTAGTGACTCACCCTAAATTATTTTGCCAGAAAACCACACATTTAATGAGGAACAAACCAAAATAAGAAGCAAAAATCTATTAATTCTGTGAAAAGCTTGGACAGTTGAGAGACAGGTTCGCTTCAGGGCTGTCTGAGTTTGCCACCCTTCCCCCTCACAAAATCACGGTTGAATAGAGCCTCCCCCTTCAGCTATTCCAATGAACCATTACTTGGCTATTTCACCCCATTTACCATAAACACTAATGTGCATACTGCTTTACTTCTATGATGATTTGGACTTGGCAGTTTTTCTTGTGTATACTTTATTGCAGTAAATGCTTTACTCTTTCTTGCTTATGGCACTACAGTTAACATAATAAATCTGTACTTACCACATTCACGGCAACCTGACCAGCCGCCTGGCATGGATCTCAACATTCCAAACCCTCTCAGCTGCAGTGTTGGGAGATGCTCACCATTATGCATACCAGTTTAGACATAGCTTGAATTTTGGTAAGACAGTGGAAAACATACTTACATACTTGAGGAGTATTCCAATCTG